>NC_043984.1:18185514-18293014 GCF_902150065.1 Myripristis murdjan | reverse complement strand
CTGTGAGCCATGCCACATTAAAATGTGACACAGGGCAGACTGACAGACCATTGACTGAAGAGGATATAGGACAGAGTGGCCTTGACAACCCAACAACTTTCTATCAGCCTTTTTCAAGCTGGAAAAGTGGGATGTCTGGGTGCTGACACGTTGTGTATTCGGGGTGAGCAGTTGCCTGACCCTTAGTGGGGCCCACAAAGCAGTAAAATCCAGCCCACATTACTTTTTATGGTCAGACAGCTCATCCTTATGTAGCTGGCACTGCTGGCAGGTAGCAAAGAACAGGATGTACGGAAATTCACTAAAATGTCATCCATATCATGTATCATATCATATTACAGTTACTTAAAAATTACCTTAAGGGGAGACGTTAGAGGAAATTAAATCGGCTCATGGGGAGATAAGACATTATATAAAAAATACTTTGCATCAGCACACAGAAGTTGCGCCTTAGTCCCATTTATTTAAATTGAGGTGTTTGAAATTTCAAGTTGTTGTGCAGCAAGCCGGGAGAGGACAGCAGACATATCGTCTCTGACAGTCTTCCCATTGGCTTCAAAAGCCACTGTTTCATCTTCGAGTGATAGAGCAGTATGATGTGGAATATTTCAGATACATTTCATTGACCTATGATGACCATATAATCAGATTGTTATAGCTCAATCTGTCCATACGATACATTGCACAGTTTACACACACAATTATAAATGTGTTTACTGTGTAGCCGATCACATTTTGGTCTGAAAGTGTATTTTTTGTGGACAGGCAAGTTTTGATAACTCAGTGTTCATTGTACAGTGATTATTGTGAATATGTACTGTGAATTATGTTTCAGATGTTTTATATTCAGGTGTTTTCTTTGTAACTTAATGTATGAAGCACCTGGTAAAATGTTTTTCTAGGCCATTTTACAGGGAGAGGGAGATAATATGTTCCTAAAAGATACCAAAATAACATTGCTGGGAAACTAAACACTTTCACACAGTGCCTTATCTGAACATTGACCCCATTTGGTTATCCATTAGATTTTTAAAAATCAGTATGGGCATAAGACATCTAAAAATATGCTCCATAGATGTACTTTGCCCCTTGTTCAATTAGAAACAAGACAAGGCAACGTCATCTGATGGTTTGGTGCCATCTAGTGGTTGTTGATTGTAATCAGAAGTTGCAGTTTAAATTATTAAACTGTGCATCCACTCAGTGGTTTCAAACAGTGAACTCAACTATTCTCAACTATTATCAGTAGTAGTTTAAATCCAGATTATCCTATTTATAATCACTAATATACAGTTTACTTTGTTCAACCATAATCTTTATTCATATGCAGATTAACAAGCAAGCCAGATGATTAGGAGTTACAAAATGTGATCATTCTGTAACTGTCCTGAACTTATACATTAAAATTGAACAAGGGAAATGTTGATTGATTCCTTTGTGACTTTTGAAAAACAATCCTGTATTAGCCTCTGTGGCAAAACACTTATGTTAATGGGTGTTTTGTAAAAACATGTCAATTGACGAGACTTTTTTCCAAATCATTGTATTCATTAAAACATGTAACACCTGCATTTTTTTTTTGTTCCTCTCTGCTTGCAGTGAATTTAACTGGAATAAATATTCATAAGCACATCAGAACAAATCAAAACAGAACATAAGAATGAACATATAAACACAAATTACCATAATGCAGTCCAGTAGGTCTACATGTATTATGACACAGTTCTACACTATAATAAACGGTCAGGGTAAGGTCAAAGAGGTTATGGGAAGGGTTAGTGAGCAAAAGTGACAAGAAGGCATTGAAGAGTTGTTTGTTTGTCTGTTTTTGCTCATTTGTTTATTTATTTAGAAACGAGTTGAGACAATAGGGTTTTGCAGTTTCTACCTGAGGGGTATTCCATGAAGCAGGGGTGGCAAGTTAGCTTCAAAAAGCGTCACTGAATATCATCTGAAATTTTGTCTATTACTATCACAAACGACAGGATCATTATCCAAAACCTAACAAACCTAACATTCAGATCACTATCACCTGGATATATCTCAATCTTTCCCAGTCACCTGGCTAACTTTCTAATCCTGGTTTGTGGAAAACCCACCTTGGATAAGCCAGTGCTGACACGCCAGTACAGCAGGTGGCGGTAATGCGCCTGTACGACATTTGTCCACTCGCCATTAAAACACAGCGAAGGAGCACCACACACGGATCTTGAGCCCCAGTTTTTCGTGGCACATGTAACCAAAAATAATGCACTCCATCGCGGCAGGGGAGCTCCGAGTTCCCGGAGAGGGGATCCTGGTAGGAGACAAGCTGTACTCCAGGGTTTGCCTGACTATAGACTTCTGCCAGCTGCCCCCGGAGCGGCTGCAGAGGAGCCCGTCCGCCGAGCACGGACTGCCCGCCGACACCGAGGAGCTGCTGCGGCTACGGGGCTGCGAGAGGATCCAAGCCGCCGGCATCCTGCTCAGGCTGCCGCAGGTGGGGAGCTGCACGGAAATGAGCCAGATGAGCGACTGTGCCTAAATTAAACAAACTTAACCGCCTAAGCGACACTTGGTTTGATTTTAATGCCGCATTTTTAGGCATTCGCGACTTGTCTCTGACTTAGTGAGACAGCGGTTAGCTAACTTAGAGGCCACACTAGCTAACGTTAGCTGTGTTGCTAACTGAGGCGGTGACACTTAATCCGGTTATAAAGCCAATATAACAACGTGGGTACCATGGTGTAAAATAACAGCAGTGTGATACTTAGAAAACGTCACTACAAGATTTTATGTGCGCAACATACTGCTGAAAATAAGTGAGTGCGTCGAAAAGGCATAACTTAACTAGTTATCTGCAGGGATGTTTTCAAAGTTAGAGCCCGATCGATATATTTGGCTTACTGTTATCGGCTGATATTATCTAATCACAGATACAGTTGTCGTTTTGTTGAAAGTGTGGTAAAAAGTGTTTGAGAGCATTTAAAGGCAGAATGATGAGGTTTTGTTGGCTGCGGTTTGTAAACACAACATTCAAAGTCGGTCCCTCCTTCAAGGCTAAGCTACCCAGTGGTGTTAGAGTTGTCTTGTCCTAGGATGGTGAAGGAATGAAACGGCAAGGGTGTGACGTCGCCATCCTAGGGAAACAAAATGCTCGCCAGGCCAACACTGTGCCACTCTTCATCCTCATCCTCTCCTTAAAGTCCTCATGAAATGACCTCACGACTTTTACTTCTTGTAAAACGGACATCCTGCACTAGTGGGTGACAGTAAAAGTTGAACCTTCAAAAATCTTTGAACACCCTCTCTCATCCACCTATCCCTACAAATAAAATGATGTTTCTCCCCCAAACTGATATCCTATTGGTTTGCACATGTGAATGAGCCTTCTCTGCACTGTGCCCCACCCAAACCACCTGTTTCTATAGGAACTACATAAAATCAAGAAAGTTAAAATCCATATCATAGCGTCTTTGAGTGCTCGCCAGCAGGTGAAAGCCAAGTCCAGATTCACTCTTGTTGTTGTTTCACCTCGCTGTATTTCATTTTTTCCACGGTCCATGTCTGCAATTTTTTTGTAGCTTCCTACTGGATGTTGTGCTATTAATCTGGCATCGTTATTGACTGGTAGTTACACACCCACTACCCAAAGGCTGACACCCAAGTACAGCAGAATAAGAAAATCCAGGCAGAGAGTGGAGTCTTTGCAGATACACACACACCAACACACACTTTTAGTAGATCATAAGTGATTATAGAAAAGGATTATTTGAGTCTATGAGTCTATAAATTGTTGTTTTGTTTTTTTTTTTTTTGTTGTTTTTTTAAGGAAAATCCTACTCATTCTTGTTCTGCCTTTTAATAGTTTGTTACAGACTCCGTTGTTTGCAGTTCTTTGTGTAGCACGAGTTGATAGAAACATATCTCTAAAGACGTTAAGATATTTATCAATCACCTGTAAAATAAGCAGCCTCCTGAACACATCTGCATGACAACTATTTGATTATCAAATTAGAGATTTCCAAAACTTAAAAATTCCCTCCTACAACTGTGTTTTTATGTTTAAACCTAAATATTAGAAACTTTATCCCAAAATATTGCTATAGGTAGTGGCCTCAGAAACCCAGTATTGCTTGGGCACTGCTTCAAAGCAGTAGTAGAAATACAATGACACCTAGACCACCACAATGTATCTCTGCTCTCTACTGAGCCCAGCTTTGCAATATGAAGATTGGACATTCCCATAGAATAAATGACATGTTTAAAATCTTCTAACACTAAATCTGATCAAAAATATGTTTTCTACCCTGGGATGTTCCTGATAGTTCCTGTTCTGTCAGAAGAGGCTCAGCAGCCCTGACCTGCAGCTGGAACCGCAGGAAAACTGAGCAGTGAATGAGTTATAATTACAGTAATCAACCATCTGCTGAGTAAAGTGTAATTGATCGAGTCTTGTCTGTCATTGTGAGTGTCTGTAGCTGATGAGTTAAAAGCAGTTAATAAGCAAAAATTGGCCACAAAGCGTGCCATTACTCCTATTAACAGCACACAGTTTAAATGTCTGAAAAGTGTTGGGTATGATCACCCATCCTGTAGCCAGTGAGCTGTTATGGAAGGGGAGCAGGTTGAATTATTATGTGTGAGAACTGAAATGGGCTGCACTCAGCAAACACAGCAGCTAATGGAACTACAAGAGCTGCACCGAGTGAATAGCCTGAAACATTCTCTGCAAAGTAATGACTAATTCCTGTGACCGTCTGCTATCAGTGTCAGGGGTCCTTCACTGAGGCCTGTGCATTATCACTGTGGTATATTTAACCCTTGTTGCATCACTCCCTGCAGGTAGCCATGGCTACAGGCCAGATCCTCTTCCAGAGATTCTATTACTGCAAGTCGTTTGTTCGACACTGCGCCGAGGTAGGATATCTTGTTTTGTTATTGATTACTTACATGTAGTAATAAAGACTTAATATGCATACTGTATATCCCCCTTTTATTTTCTGTGGCTTTTCTGTTGCTGGGACGTTCTCCTCTCAGTGCCTCGGGCTCCTCCCTAGGCACAGTAAGAAAATGCTTAACCACTGCTCTTAATTGAGAACTTTCCCCAATTACCTGTTTGTAGTTTTTCTATTCTTAATCTGATGAAGGGTTTCAATGGCTGAAACATCATGCTTTTAATCAAATAATGACAACATCCAGTTTTTACACTGTGAGCAAGAGTCGTGCCTTTTCTCATTTTCGTGGTCGCAGCTTGACTCAGGCTGGCTGACTCACTCCCTTGCACCTATTTGCACACTGAATTCACACTTTACCAGAATGCTGTGCTCATTTGTCTCGTGTACACTTTGCTTTCAGACAGTAGCAATGGCCTGTGTACACCTGGCCTCCAAGATAGAGGAGGAGCCCCGCAGGGTGCGGGATGTGCTCAACGTATTCCATCATCTCAAGAACAGAAAAGAGGGAAAGTAAGACTGATTTTTCCACGCATGACCCCTTTCATCTCTGTGCTGTCCCAAGTTTCTGTCAGTCAGCTGCATCTCACATCTCACCCTTATCCTAGTTTGTATCTGTTTGCTCCATAGAGGTCAGGCTGTCATGCCCTTGGATGCTGCCTACATCAGTATGAAGGCACAGGTGATCAAAGCAGAGAGGCGACTTCTAAAGGAGCTGGGCTTCTGTGTGCATGTCAAACACCCTCACAAGGCAAGCATGAGCAGCGTTACCCATCACAGGCTTGGCTCAAGGCAAAACATCCGTCCATTTTCCCCCCATGCATTTTGAATTTCTTCCACTGTGTCATAAGAAATTGTTTTTGTTATGGACATTATAAGGTCTTGCTGTTGTCCGACTGTGTGTACACACACTCTTGTGATTTCCCACAAGAATAACTCACAAATAATACATAAAAACTTGTGAAGTAGATCAGGGGATCCCCAAATTTTTCATGCTAAGGTCCACCTGTAGAGATTTTCTTTCCCCTGAGACCCACTGAACATTTTGTGTGGTGAAATTAAGTTGTGAAAAAAGTAGTTAAGCTTTCAGTGCACCTATATCCATCCTTATGGTGAATTATTTTTTTTATTTTTATTTTATTTTTTTTTTTGTTCTGTATTATACATTTCTAGAAAGCGAGTGCTTCACCTGGAGTGGTGTTCTCCAAAATGAATGATCAGGCCAAGCCAGTAACTCGATTTTGATCACCGTTCTGGTGAAGCACTCATTGTTGTGGCAGGGAAGGAGTTGTCGGGTCAAACTTGGAGGATATATTACACTCATACACCATTTAGTAAAA
Organism: Myripristis murdjan; assembly: GCF_902150065.1. Taxonomy (NCBI): domain Eukaryota; kingdom Metazoa; phylum Chordata; class Actinopteri; order Holocentriformes; family Holocentridae; genus Myripristis; species Myripristis murdjan. The sequence continues at coordinate 18,286,740 of NC_043984.1, read as the reverse complement.
TACAGCTGTATGGGTAAGAGCCCAAACAGTCACTTTAAGATAGTTTATATTACTTCTACACATATGTTTTGTAAAGTCAACCATGTTAACATAGAAATTTTTGCGAATCACGGCATCAGTTAATGACCTGTTGTTGGTCTGTCGTGCAGGGGAGGCTTGTTTGATCAGTCGCCCTACAAAGACTTCTATTTTCCCCACGTAAACTAATGAACTGAGCGCCTCCATCCTCTGTTACAGATAATCGTCATGTACCTTCAGGTGTTGGAGTGCGAGAAGAATACGAAGCTGGTACAGACTGCCTGGTGAGTAATTAACTGTTTCTCACATTATTTTCAGGATGTGGAGGTGCTGTTGTGTTACTTTCATTACCAGCTGTTGATTGTTGCCATTCAAGATTTTCCTTTTTTGCATAGTGACTATATAATTATGTGGTAATGCTGTACCAAGTAAGGACCAGTGTTTTGTGAAATTCGACACCTCCTTGATCATCTCTATCCCAGTTATGTTTAATTGTCCAGATTAGAGCTGAAACAGTTTGTCAAACAATTGCTTAGTTGCTAACGATTTGATTAATCAACTGTTTTGACAGTTCAAGCAATTTATTGTTTTGAGTCATTTTTACAGAGAAATTTTTCGAAATTATCTGATTCCAGCTTCTCTAATGTGAATATTGTCTGGTTTCTTTAGTCCTCTATGACAGTAAACTTAATATCCTTGTGTTGTGGACTGTTGCTGTGGGAAACAATGATCAATGTTTGCCATAATTTTTTTGACATTTTATGGACCAAACAACTAATCAGTTAATCAATAACAGATTAAATGCTAATAAAAATAATCATCCCCAGATTATTACTTAAATCATTAGGTAGTTGGTGTAATATGTGTAAGGAATTGATGTGGTCAAAACACTTTGGTTTCCTTCTCTATTAACTAGGAACTACATGAACGACAGCTTGAGGACGGACGTGTTTCTGAGGTTCAGCGCAGAGACCGTGGCCTGTGCTTGTATCTTCCTGTCGGCCAGATCACTGCAGGTGAGCGACGTTGCTCTGTGGGCATGCTAAATGCTGCTTAACTTCAGTGGACATGTTTACTTGGACAATAATGGTCCAGTCAGAATGTACTTAAGGTACATGCATTGAAGGTACTTGCATTTTCAGGTGCATTTTGATGTTTCGTTGATTATTTTTCTTTTCCTTTTTTTGGATGATCAGCTAAACGTAGATGTGATATCATAACAGATTATTTCCAGAACAGATATAATGGTATTTGTAAGAAAATTTTAAAAAATTAATGGTGAACAACAAGTTTCCATTCTGGCCTTCTAATATGAACTGATGTATTTGTAGACGCCAGATGAATGCAGTTTACAAGTTCCTTCTCTCCGCTCTGGCAACCAAAGATTGTTTTTGTGGGCACGCGAAATTCAAAACCAGCTGGCAATGTGCCTTGTATTTGCAGCCACATTTTGGTTGCATAACAGATATTTTTAATCAGATCCTGTGTGTTTGAAATTGCTTATTGCAGTGAGTATGTGGTTGACATAGATCAGCAAACAATATACACGCAAAATGATTTCATTTGAAATAAACCACAGCAGTTTCCCTTTCAGACCGTTGGCCTCGGCATGACCCCTTCTCTCAGTGTCCATGCACCCTTCTGTCCTGACCTAAACTTTTGAGTCAACATTTTAATTTCCTCCCGCAGATCCCGCTACCAGATTGCCCCCCCTGGTTCGAGCTGTTTGGGGCTTCGGAGGAGGACCTGAAGGAGATCTGCCTGAGGATTCTCCGGGTCTACAGCCTTCCCATGGTCTCCTTCTCCAGTTTACTTCAGCAGGTGGACCAGTGTCGCCAGGTTCTGGATGCTATGGCTGCCAAAGCCAAACTAGGAGACGCGTTACTGCTCACCATGGGAACTCCGACTTTAGACGCCCCTTCAAGCTTCTCTCCAGCTTCCAAAACAGGTAACTAATAAATGGCTTCATAGTTACACATTTTATTTTTCAGGGGTGATCTTATTTTTGAACAGTTTCTAGTTACTTTTTTGACAGATATCTTGGAGTTTCAGTGCTGACTAGGGATGGGCGATATGTTATCGTTTGCGATATATCGTCAAAAAAAATTCCTCACGGTAAGAATATGTCATCTCGCGATAATAACGATAAACTCCTGTTGATGACGTAATTACGTGCGCAACGCACTCGCCACTGGCAGCCGGCAGCTCACACGTGTGTAGCACAATAACAAGCATGGCGGAAGGCGGGGCTGATAGCGAAGAGCTCGTTGCTAAACGAGGCTCCAGCTCGATTATCTGGAACTGGTTTGGCTACAGTAAGTCTGACGTGGAGCAAACATCTGTCATACTGTTTGTCAAAGTTTGCAAAAAAGCGGTGATTACAAAGGATGCAGTACAGGTGTACTACTTAAACTTAATTGGTATAGTTTAGTAGCGTATTTGACTACAGTAAGTATTATTTTTGAGCAGTATTTGTGGGGTTCTCAAGACTGAATGCGGTGATAGATTTGTAGTCAAAAAGATGGAGTTGAATTGTTTTATATTTTTTATCGTCACTTTTATCGTTATCGCAATAAATGCCAGAAATTATCGTGATAAAATTTTTAGTCCATATCGCCCCTCACTAGTGCTGACACACCCCTGAGCAACACATGTAACTTCCAGACTTTCCAGTAGAGTTGCTTTGTACATTAAGGCTTGTTCCAGAGTAAAGTTTCCAAAAGTTTATCTGTAATAAGGTGTCGCTGAACCAGATCAAGCTTGGGTTAAAATAAGCATGGCTCTCATCAGTCTTTGAACTCACTGAAAGTTTCATGATTTGGGAAAATGAAAGTAAGGCCTATATAATATTTTTGAAAATAAATGTATGGCACCAAAATTGACCAGTATGTCGAATATGTCTGAGTCAGCTTGCTGCCTTCATTAAACTAGCAGCAGTGACTACATCACAATTTGCTGACAAGATCATGAGAGCAAAAATAAAGGGAAAATATGCCAGTTTTGAGTTGCTGTATTTTATAGACAGAGTCCTGAAAGTTACTGAAAGTCTTTGAATTTGAAGTTCAAGTGAGTGTGGAAGCCCTGAATAAATGCATTTGAAGTGTGTAGTTTGTGTAGGAATTACAGTGAAGGTGGACAGAAGAAGAAAGTACAGCATTCATGAGTCCACATCCTCAAAATGTGTTCTCCTGCCTGCAGCTATGCCCAATTTTTTGGCTCTACATTTACAATTCTTTTCATCTCAGCTGGGTGTTAAACTAATAGTCTCAGTCCTACTACTTCAACTCCGTTTTTCTACAACACATAAACACACACACACACATATTGGTTTGTGAATTTTCTGCATATGTGCACACTCATGGGCCTGAGATCTTGATGTTGACACTTTTAATTCCTTTCAGTGTCGCCTGCCGTGTCAAATCATAATAAGAAGTCTCCAGGGTCCCAAGATGCACTAAACAGCGCTTGCCGAAAACTCACTAATGGAGATGGGTATGTCTACCTCTGTCGCTAAGAAGTGGTTAGAATCGATGACTGAAAAGTGTAATTCTTCTCCAAGCCTTGAGCTTATTCTGCTTGCAGTTCTGATGAGTATTAAATGTTACTGTGGGCTATTCTGCTTTTCAGAAAGACCAAAGTGAGTCGCAGTGCTGAAAGAAGGGAGACTCGTTCCATCACCCCTCCAAAACGCAGGTAGAAAATGTCAGCCTTATGCTAAATAAAATGTTCACCATGGGTTGTTTTTAATCTGTACTAACTAGGTGTCTTCTTAATATTTCCCTTTTTTTTCCAGACGCAGCCGCAGTGTTTCCTCTCCCTCACGCTCCATCTCTCCTCTTCACCGGAAAACATATATTAGCCACAGAGAAAAGGACCGAGGAAGAGACAGAAAAAGGGAGCGGAGAGACCGTGAAAAGGATCGACGGCGAGAGAGGAGAGATGAATATTCACGAAGAAGGTGATAGTCATCACTAGAAATGAGCGACATACCAAATTGTGGATCAAGCACATCCTCTTTTTAGTCTTTTTGAAACGTTTTTTCTATTTTTGTACATGGTTGTACTCTGTGGTGTTTTGGCAAACCAAATCCAAGATCATGAGGTTAAAGCTAATATTTGTTGTTGCTTTTTTTTATTATTATTAAAATACTTTTATATTTATGTTCACGTGTGACTCAAAGTTTGTCATATAGAGTTTTAAATGACTAAGCTTTGAGAGTATCAGTTGCATTTTAGCATTGCAGTGGTGATGAATATACTTTCATTCAGGAGCAAATTGCAGGAGAAAATCCTGCAATTCAGCGCCATGTTTTCTCTCTCATTTCACAACCTTTGTTAAAGATATCCCTCAGATGTCTCATGCATATCAGCAATACTTATTCTGAGCAGCATAAGAAACCACTAGCTATATTCTTATATGCCTTACATACTGATATAATTTTACCTCACAAGTGCCCTGTTAAATCATTATTGGGACTGCATGCTCACTTAATGTGTCAAAGAGTGCAATGAGGTTTTCTTTTTCCAAATGAAAGGGTTTGTTATAACCAGTAGTGATATTTTAATACACTACCCTGACCACTGACAGTCGTAACATGATGGGACTGAAGTGCTTTTTGTTTATTTGTTGAAATCAAACCAACACATGCAAGTACATACACGCACACAAATAAATAGGCTTCCTTTTCCCTGAGGATGACAGCCTAGTGAAAGAAGTTGCAAAGAACGCACGTTTCAATAAGGCAAACTGATTAATCTCTTGTGTTTCATTAACATGCACCTGGAATTCCCCAAGGTATTCAACATAGTGCTTCTTTGTGGTTTCCCATGAGCATTCAGTAAGGTTACCAAAACTTTCTCGAAAGCGCCTTCGGTGTCAGTTAAGGTTGTCACGATATGAACAGCCTCTTAAAGGAGGGAGGGTCCAAGTTACCTGACTACACCTAGGATTATGTTGGCACATAACAAAGAGAGATTAATATATGGACTAGCAAGTGGCGGCATGATGGTTGATGAAAACTAAAGAACGTCAAATGCATCAAGATGAGTGTGCAGTGAGGAATAATATATAAGATAAACTTTTTGATCAAAAAAAGGTTTGTTCTTGATGCAATGGATCCAAAGGCTGAAATGGATGCCTCTATGGAAGAGACTGAGGAGCTTGTTGGGATGGGACTTCGTGTCTCTGTGTCCCCCGTACAAACTGCTTTTTACGTCATCCTGGTCATGCTGGGCATCCTGGGCAATGCCACCGTGGTCGGGGTGATCGGTGAGAGTGTGTTAAAGGATCCTGGTGGTGGACGTAACTCAGACATCATCATAATGAACATGGCGCTGTCCAACCTTCTGGTTTCTGTGTTGAGGAACACACTGCTTGTCATCTCAGACCTGGGACTTGAGGTATGTAGTTTTTAGGTGTGAGGCACATGCCATTTTCGTGACAGAGCAGAGATTACAGTAATAAGTGCCAAATGGGTAGGTTTACTTTACATCTGGTTAGTTCATGTATCTTGAGGGGACAACAACAAAGTAGTTTGTTGTGTGTGATGAGAAAGCACTACTAAGGAAGCTTGCATTTGCCAGTTTAAACAACAAACCTGCCTGAGACAAGGCTAGCAAAGTGACAGCTTGACTGTGTGAATTATTGTTAAAAGGCAGCTCTTTCTATCCAAATCATATGGAAAAAACAACACTGGTGAAGGAATTGGTGGAATCAACTCATAAAAAACTTAACAATCCTCTCTGGTTTAGCTGTACTCGTCTAAAGAATGGTGTCAGTTCCTGATGGGGATCTGGGTGTGGCTTCGCTCGGTCAACGTGTGGTCAACGCTCTTCCTCAGTGCGTTCCACCTCCAGACCTTGAGGCGCGTGGCTCCTTCCATGGGGACCATTCACGGGCCCCGGGGCCCCCCCAAAACCCTGCTGCTGGGTCTAGGCCTCATCTGGATAGTCAACTTCATCTATTCCATCCCTGCTCACATCTTCTCCACTAGCGGGAACGAGAACAGCACAGAGGTGAGAGCCAGCCACAGCAGAGGGGCAGTGTCATAGTTTTAAGGCCGGAGTGACAAATTGTGATGATGGGATGGCAAATATAGTTCCCTGTAGCAAGAAAGCTTGGCTTGGGGTGTGAATTATTATCTGGAAAATTCAAACGTCCAGGGCATGCTTGTGCAGGACATCTCTTAAAAAGGATTGCTCAAATTGCTATCATCCATTGGCCCTGCAAATGTAGTGAATATTTTAAATTAAATTAGGGTCCAGCAGGCAAGAAAAGATTACCACACAGTATCTTAACACTTGTTCAGCACTTAACACTTTATTGTCAGTGAACAGTGTTTTGGTCCTTAGATCTTCATCAGGTGAGAATAAGGAAAAAAGAACTTTACACACTTTACTATACAGACTGTACCTCCTAGTTAGAGGCCGATAGGGGACTGTAAGCTGGCAGTCAGTCAGTCCCACAGGCTGTGCACATTTAGCCTATAGTAAGGGAACACCAACATTCCACATCAATTAATCTATATAAAAATAGTAAAAACAATATATCGAAATTCCAGAATGACAATAATATTAAACCTCAAGGTACCATAATTAAACACCACAGTGAAGTTAGGACCAAAACAGACCTTGCTTCCTAGCTTTCTACAACAAGATAAAGGTGTGAATGAGCCTTGATAGTCAAGTTAAATGGAGGTAAAAGAAACATTTTCAACATTTAACACTTTTGTGGACAACGGTCTTATTTTTTTTTAACTATGGAGGATCCAGCCTTTCTCAACAATCCCACTCTTAAACAAACCTGCTCCACCTCCTCTCTCTCCTCCTCTCCCAGACCCTGATGCTGGTGAGCAGCACCACACGCCCTTTGCTGGGCTGTGTGTGGAACTTTCCCACTAGCTACAGCGGCCTCGCCTACGCTACCACATCCATGGTGATCCACGAAACAATTCCCATTATCCTGATGGCCTTCACCAACCTGGGCTCCCTTTATACCCTCTACGCCCATGGCAGGATGCGCAGCTCGGGGCAGGATGCGCCCACCATAAAACGGGTGCCAGCTGAGAGGCGAGCAGCCAAGGTGAGGGGAAGGGAGGCTGAAATCAGGATAAACTGTAAGATCCAAACTTCAGACAGATGAGAAATATGTAGGTAAGGTGGAAAGCATCTGATAATGATCTCAGTCTTTATACGGAAGGATCAACACGAGGCAAGAAAATGTTTCATCAGTGTTTTTTTTTTTTGGGGTCAAGTGAACAAACCACACCACATGTCAGGACTTGATATACAGTTGTTCATCACTCAGACCTGGGACTCTTCTCTTAATTCTTCCTCTGTGTCCCTCCAGGTGATTCTAGCTCTCATCATGCTGTTCATTGCATCCTGGGGAACCAGCATCATCTCTGTCAACTATTTCAACTACAATCGTGGCTCCTCGGCTGAATTTCTCCTGGTTATCGCTCGTTTTGCCAACATCATTTTCATTGCCATGTCTCCTGTTGTTCTAGCAGTTGGACACCGGCGGCTGCGTTCTGTCATCAAGTCTGTGCTGGCCCACTGACAGCTGGGATGGCGACACAGACTGTGCGATTGGTGTGATGTTATTGGACCTCCTCATGTGTCCTGGCCTACAGTGTGCTCTGTTGATGCGCTGCATGGAGTCTGTGCTCACACAACACTGCTACTCATAAAGCAGAATTTACATCATCTTTCCTTGGAAAAAAAAAAAAAAAAATCAAAGTACTTTATGGAGACAATGCTGAAGATAAAATGTCACCCAAAGCCAAACAACATGTCTGTGTGAAAACAGAGCTGATGTCGTGGATGTGAAGGAGGAGTGCTACAAAGTGATTATTAGTTGTGTAACTGTGGAAATTAAGGTTGCTGGGAGTCATACCATGTGACCCAGCTCCTGTTCACTTCACTCGAATTCAACGTAAAGTATCTTTATGCAGCTATTGTTGATGGATGATGCGACTAATTAATTTTACAGACTTCTCCAAATTAGAGGTCAAAAGAAAAATCATTTCAGTTGTGAAATTTTGTACACTGCAAAAACTCAAAATCTTACCAAGATTATTTGTCTTATTTCAAGTCAAAAATGTCTTATTACTAGTCAAAATATCTCATTACACTTAAAATAAGACATGATCACCTCAGAAGTAACTTGTTTTTAGACAACTGTCTCTTGTTTCAAGTGAAAAATTTGCTTGAAACAAGTGAAAATTTGCTTGTTAGGGTTAGCAAAATTTGTTTCTTGTTTCTAGCTAATTTTCACTTATTTCAAGTGAATTTTCACTTTTTCCACTGGCAAATTTTGCCAATGAAACAAACAAATTTTCACTTGTTTCAAGTGAATTTTCACTTGAAACAAGTGAAAATTGTCTAAAAACAATTTACTTCTGAGGTGATCATGTCTTATTTTAAGTGTAATGAGATATTTTGACTAGAAATAAGACATTTTTGACTTGAAATAAGACAAATAATCTTGGTAAGATTTTGTGTTTTTGCAGTGTATTGTTTATGTTGTTAATGAAAACAGTGATTCTCAAAGTGCAAACATCACTTTATCAACAGGACCCCCAGCAAAATGAATATTTCACTTTTATCAAATTTGTGATTTAGCATCATTACACACTATTGTCACTGTAATACAGTAAAGAAACATTTAGGCTAAATCTTGTTCTGAGAGAGCCATCTGGCCAAATAAATAGTTTAGTTTAGTCATTATGTAGAGGCAAAGTGGTTACAAACAGTAATCAAATACAATGATAAAAGACAAAGGCAAGGGAAACAGTTTGTACAGACGAGAGAGTAAAATGGGGAAAAATGATTAATAATAATTACACAAGTGAACTGCATAAAAGGATCTAAATAACAAGAGCACAAAAAAATGAAATCCTTTGTATTAAAACAAACTGTGGAAACTGCTGCACTGTGTAGTATAATGTTTTCAACTTTATTTTCCATTAAATGCCTACTTGTATTGAAATGTCTCAAAACAAGGTCACTGAAAACTTAACAGCAGAGTGACGACACAAGGTGGATGATGCACAAGTGCCTTTGTGAGTGTAAACTGTATTTAGTCACATTTGTTTTCATCATTTCTTTCCTTTGACATTCTCCTCCACTGTTATGACCTCCCTCTCTTTTTGCACAAAAAAAATTGTCTGATTCGTCTTCTTCCCATTGTTTTCTGGGGATTTACTCTCCCCTTCAGCATCCTCACAGCAACATTTGACAGCATCAGTCCACCCCATTATCATACCCATGATTCTCCTCCTCAGCTTGCCGTGTCCCAGAGCCACCACCATGGGACTAAACCCTACAAACAGCGAGGCAGAGAAATGGGACACGGTCAGCAGCCCCTCAGCATGGTGCCCCCCATCGTGGTTGTAGTATGTCACCGCGGCAACCTGCAGCGCCCAGCAGACCACAAAGAGTGACACCAGGCACATGATCACATGACCTGCTTTACGCTCACTGGCCACATGTCTGTCCAGTTCACTATGGTTCACTCCCGACTCTCCTCCTGAGGTGACGGCCCGGATGTGCTTGGCCAGGGCGTGCAGCGTGGCCAGGTTGGTGCAAACCATGAGAACCAGTGGCGCCACTTCATTGAGGGCCAATGAACTGGAGGCGAAGGCTGCGCCCTGCTCATTTGAAGGGAACTCCCACACACAGCCCAGCAGAGGCCTGGTGGTGCAGCTGATCACCATCAGCTCCACCGTGGCGTTTCCGTGAACATGAGTGGTGTACACCAGAGCCGGCAGGGAAAAAGCCAGATTCGCACCCCACACCAGCCCCAGAATCACCCACACCCGCCGCCTCTCCCGCTGCTGAGCGAGAGGGCCAAAGGCAATGTGCTGGCGCCTCAGGGTGGTGCAGTGGAAAGCGCTGAGGGCCAGAGTCACCCAACAGCCCACAGCTCGCCACCACACCCACAGCAGCATGAAGAGGCGACACCAGCCCGGGGCCAAGGAGACATCCAAGCCCAAGTCAGACACAAAGATGGGCACCGTGCGGAAAAGTGAGGTCAACAGGTTGGCCAGCGACAGGTGCACCAGAATAGTATCAGAGGGAGGGAGTCGCCGGGATGGACTCTCAATGGCAGACTGAAGCACCTGGGTGGAGGGAAGACAGACCTCAACATTATGAAATTCAGCAAAATCTTAAAACAACTGTCAACACATGAAATCTTCTGTTACCTTACCACATGGATGACCAAGATGTTTCCAAGGATGCCAGAAAAGACCAGGAGCCCAAACAAAATAGCATCTACAGTGAGAACCTCCGACATGTCACCGTCCTCAGCATGGCGACCTGGTTTGGTTTTCCTTTGTGCCAGACATGGGTCTTTGTGTATGTCTGTCACGGTCCTTACTGAGCTGCTTCACATGGACATGAACCACGACTGTACTGACGTCCGTTGTGCTGTTTTATATCAGTACGTACACATGCATACACAAACAGATCAATTCCACGGAAAGCTCAGCGCCTTTAACTGTGCTGACCATGCTAAAGGTCAATTTACCTGAACATGTTGTTGCTTGGATACACAGTCTGCAGAGGAAGACTTTTTCCACCGTTGTTTTCCACATCAAAGACACACAACAAATGCAACATTCCCGTCAGCTGAAATTACTGTTCAACACTTCTTTAATTCAAGTTCACAAAAAAGGCTTGTGATATGTAGAAGTCAAATTATTCTTTTCTGCCTCTTTCACTTCCTGTTCAATGTCATATTTACATAATTCAGCTTTTATTTTATGCAAACGGTATATTGCAAGTCTTTTTTTTTTTTTTTTTTTTTTTTGTCACCTGGCAAGCATTCAATATAATGACAATATTTCACATAAATCCAGACATGGATGTTTATTTTTCCCTTGTTATGCTAACTGTCCCAGAACTGGCTTTGGATGGACAACACTGGCTAGTTCCAGACAATCAGAGGATAAAAGTATGGATTAGACAGATTAAGCCAGTGGTCTCCCATGGGACCTTTCAGGGACAGGCTGTGGTAAAACAATCCCACTGATGTGGCACTTTCTCATATTAGTCAGCCTTACATGCTCTCCCTCGGTACTAATTGTTTGCTGGGTTGCTAGGTTGCCAGTGGAGATAACCGTTGCTCAGAGTAAACTGAGTTGAACACTATAGACATAAATGAATTATCATGACCTAGAATGAATTAGAATGAACAAATAAGTCAGTTTTGAAAACAGTTCTGTTAATTGTTTATTTATTTTTATTGAGAAGTTATTTGTGTTTGTGATACATATATACACATATATATACATATAACGTATATATACACACACATAGATAGATAGATAGATAGATAGATAGATAGATAGATAGATAGATAGATATAGGATGGACTGTGCTGTTTTCTCTTGTGCCAAATGAGACTAACAGAAGTGAAATGCATCAAGGCAATTGACTGAACATGAAAATACCAGACAATGCACTATTGTGAAAGCCTAAACGATTTAATTATTATTCACCCTTTGGACTCTTAAGGGTTATTCCTCTACTGTATCAGAGAATTTGGTGCAAAAATGACTTGTATGTCCGTCCTTTGTAGTTGTGCTGGACAGCCCCAAGTGTTGGTGTAAAATTGAGCGGCTTTCCCTGCATTATTAGTTAAAAAAAATGACGCGAGATTCCGTGTTTTAAGGAAAATAGCTCCTTTCACAGCGCGCTGCAGTGACTGTTGATTTGCGCAGGTAACTGAGGCACTTTGATGCTTGAGCCACTTACATGCTGACCTGATGAAAGTAGGTGGAGATGAGTCAGTGAGTGTTGGTATGGAGAGAACCCCCTCCACCACTGACATCTGCTCCACCTCACAATATCTTTCCCCCTCATCATCATCATCAGACACCTGGGCTGTGTTGCTCAGGATACACACACAGACACACGCCATGTCACTCTATATGGCACATTAGTATTATCTTTAGAATGATGGGATCCTGTTTTAAACGTGGCCCTGGACCATTGAGCGGGGGTGATGACTCATAGACCGACTGAAGATGACTACAAATATTTTGCGCACGCACACACACACACACACACACGAACGTTCAAGCACTCGGGGCGCGCGCTGCTGCACACGCACTCTCACACACCAGGCATCAAAGCTTTACGTCAAGCCAGACAGGAAGAGGAGAGCGGATCTGATGGCACCGCAGCCGGATCCTTTCATTCCCCTGAAAGTAGGCCAAGTTATTTTCATGAAAGCATGTGAATCGCGCGCTATAGTGATGTTGGAGAAAATGAGGTGACCTCGATCGCAGAGCAGGGTATATATTGAGCTCGCCATCCTCACCGCACTACAAGCTAGTTTTAGCCTATGCAAGGTCAGACTTGGATCCTCTTGGTGGCTGTATCGGCCGGATGATTAATTGTTACTTTTGTCGCAGATGCAGACACTTCTCGCCCATGGACGCGATTTCGCGCATCAGACAGATTCCGTCGTGCGCAATGAAGCAGAAGTGATCCTCTTATGGCAGACATCAGCCCCTCTGTTATCATCGTCGATCTGATTCACTGTGTGTGGGAATAACTCGGGGAAGGGAAGGGCGATGAGAAGGCAACGAGGACCGCCACTGCTCGCCTTATCGGCAGTCCTCCTCTGCACATTTCACCAGACGGCAGGGTCCAGCAGAGCTCGCAGCAGCCCAGCATCCTCAGCACCAGCATCCGAGGTGAGAGGCAGGGATCATCTGGCTGTGTCCCCCCAAACCGGGCTAAAGCAGAATAACATCAGCTTAAACTATTTTAGCAATGAGACCTTTGGCAATCACAGTCATCAAAGCAGGCCTGCACCAAAGCTCAAAGAGGAATCTGGCTTCTCCTTCAACACCAGCAGAGGGAATATTCCCGCTGTGATCTCTGAAAGGTCCAGCAGACCGAGCTGGAGCCTGGAGGAAGGAGTTGCACCTATGTGTGCCTACCGAGTGATTGAGGGAGGCATTGGGGGGCAGCTGTGTTTTCGACACACTCAGTTTGAGTTTGAGTGTCGTCGGGGAGATTGCAGGACTGTCACGTCTTCAGGGACTCTGGTGGCAAATATTCTTAACAATGGCAGTGTGCTGTTACAGTGGACACATGAAAGTCCCAAGGAGAAGATCCAAGGTGAATCCAAAATGACTGAACGTGACATAAAGACAAGAGAGGCTGCAACTGGACTGAAGGATGGTGGGCAACCCGGGACAGGTGTGGCAGCGGAGGGAAACCGGCTCCACACTGCCCAACCAAAGACAGTTTTCAGTGGCAGACGCCGCAGACGGGGTGGCTATGAGTTAAGCTGCTGGTGGAATGGAAGTTACACTCAGTTTGAGTGCACTGGTGTCCATCTTGGATCTGGCTGCAGGGACTTTCTGCTGACTGAGCTGCATGAGAACGTCCCTTACCGCATCTGCCTGCGCTCCCTGGCCCGCTCGGACCCAGCCCAGAGAACAGACCACGGAGACTGTGTGGAGTTTACTGTGTCACCCTCTGGGATGCAGGACATTGTGATTGCCATGACAACGGTTGGGGGCGCTATCTGCGTGATGCTGGTCATCATCTGCTTGCTCGTGGCATATATCACCGAGAACATCATGAGCCCCACAACACAGCACTCGTACTCCTACCACAGCCGCTCTCATCACTGATGTTACACTGCAACCATGATGCACTGCGAAATAAACTAACTTGCCTATACACATAACATGGTCTTCTTGATTACCATATCTAATTTCACACTCATAACGCATAATAATTACTTTGAATCAGCCTCATAATATGGCAAACACCTCCTGTTGGTTGAAATCAAGCACAATTTCGGGTGACTCTGAAAGAAATGCAAATAATATGCCTTGTGAAATTCTACAAGGATGCACTGAACCAAAACTTTTTGATTACCTACACTTACTATTTAGTTTAGTGTGACCACTGTGCCATTTTTTGTTCAAAGTTGTCCGTGAGTCAGTCTGTTGGTCTGTATTCTGGCAGTGTCCCCGCTGCAATACTAATGATGAAATGCATACATCTCAAAGTTTTGCTAAGTGTGTAGACTGTGAAAAGTAACCTTACACATTATTGTCTTTACACAGGAAAGCTGAACTTTGTTGAATTCTTCTTCTCTTAACCTATTCACAGATTGTGTCACCTTAGTCTAGTTTGACTGTTAGGTCTTATGGAATGTGTATATGCACCATGTTTGTCAGAAACAACACCAATCCGGTCTGCAAACTGCCAATTCTGTACCAAATATCTGAGTTAGAATGCCGTTATGTCCAGCAGTCAGTCAATAAAGTATCATCAGAGGTCATTTGTAATGATCTATCTCTCTTCTTCTTTTTCTTTTTGTTTTTCTGTGTTTGTTGACATCCACACTCCATGACAGTTTGAAGACCCAGCTAACTGTCTAGTTGTATGATGTGTTAAAGCAAATGGGAAGAATCTCTTTTATTGTTTGTGACACCTGTTTGGAAGATTAAACTGCAAACAAATTCACAAAGTTAAAATCTGATTGGTAAAATACTATGAAATATTAATATTCCTGGGGCATTTAGCTGCTGTTGCAAACAGTAATAAAACACAGCAAAACCAAATTAAGAAAAAAGCCCAGACATAGATCCATCCATGCAAACTCCATAGGCCTATGTTCGCTTTACAAAATGTCCACCAGTTTCTTTTTATACTACTATAATCAGAACAAAATAGTGTTTTGAGTTGCATTAGAAGTATGCTATGCGATAAATGCACTAAACAGCAGTTTCTATTCAATATATTCAATATACATTCAGATGGCCAGTAGTGGTATGTTGTTAGTTTTTACTAGTGTCATTAACTCTGAATCATAATCCTCGGCCTCCTGCCGCCCATCATGAGAAACTTCCATTAGAGTGTCCTTTCAGCTACTTGTCAGCTCAATGCTTGATAACATCTCCGGTTTAAGTCTTAGATCTCTGCTTCTGGGTGAGAATTGTTATTCCCAAAAAGTCTCAGACGATAAGAATAACAAATGAGTTCCCCATTGACATTCTTGCAGTTATTGAGCTGTGCAAATTAACTGCAGCGTGGTCTGTATCAGCCTACAGTGGGTCAGCCCAGCCTGATGATAGTACGTTTCATTTAGTGGCTAATGCTGGGAATAAGGGGTAAGCCGAGGTCTGTAGGTGTGAGGCAGTTCAGCTGACTTTAATGGTGTTTCGTGTCGAGGGGGATGGAGGCTGGGGGTCCTGGATGTGTTGCTGCCAGAGAAAGTGAAGTGATGAAGCGAATAAACACACACACCATCAAACCTGTATGTGTGTGGTAAATGGTGGCCCTATAGATTCGACAGCATGGCCTGATGGTTTCATTATTTGTGAGTTAACACATTGTTCTGTTGTCATCACAATACGGTCTCTCTCTGAATGCTAAGTATGAGTTACAGTACAGGGGGATTGTTTCACCACATAAAAACAAACTTCGTATTGGTGTATGTAAAAATAAACTCAAATAGAGACTGTAACGTTGCAACGTTAATTTCTACAGCCACATATTGAAGCTGTTATGGTACATAATTGTATAAAACTACTCCAAAAGACAAAAATGATTATCAGCAATTAGAATTATATAGAAATTTATGCATTAATTTGTTTGCATGGGTAGCCCCAGAGCATGCAAAGACCAAACTTGTTAACTGCAAATGAAACTACTACTAGTACAAACTAATTATGAGGAAGTATAAAATAAATAATGCTAGCCACCAAATAAATTCCCCATGGGGATCAATAAAGTATTTTTGATTCTGATAAATAATAATAATAATAAAAAAAAGAGATAAAATTCAAAAAGATAAATAAAAACATACTGTAACAGGTTAGTACAAGAGGTTTGCTTTTAATACTACTGTTGTTAGCTGTCAGTCAGTTAGGTTGTTAATCAATTTAGTGTCTGCTAGTTGTAGGATTTGGAAAAGAGGCCTTCCGTGTCTGTTTTTCCAGTGTTTCCATTTTAATGTTTTGTAGATCAAACCATATTATTAAAACAACCACATAGGTATGTAAAAATGCATTGAAATAGCTTATAAGATATACAATATTAAAAAAAAAAAAAAAAAAAAAAAAAAACCTCTTCTCCTTAATTTGAGGATTTGACATTCAGGTAAAGTCCATGAAGTCTACATGTTAAATACAACTGCCATTAGAAAATATTATGTAAGTACACGTGATTATAAAAACAATATAAAAATACATTACATTACACCAGTAAATTTCCCCCCTGTCGGTTCAGTTTATTTGCTGACGTCACGGTTACTTGCCACATTTTTTGACTCGTCAAGTTGGAAGCCCCGCCCCCAGATGACATCACCGTTTAAACTCTCCAGCTAGCGCTCCGCCATTTTAACTTCCTCCTTTCGACAGAAGAGAAGTTCACGGTGTTGTCGTTCACTTCATCCTGTTTTTTTTCTTTATTTTACTCAGTTCGACCGTGGGGTTCGGCTAGTTCCAGACATCAAACTTAGCTACCTTTATTTACAGCCGGCTAGATTAGTTTACATCGGCTCACTAGTCGACTAGGTTCTCCGGAAGAGTCGCAATGCCGAGCCACCCGCTGCGTGTAGCGGTTGTGTGCTCGAGCAACCAGAACCGCAGTATGGAAGCGCACAATATTCTCAGGTAAAGACGAGTCGCCGAGAAGAGGAGGAAAAACCACCACTGTGTCACACCACCAAGTGAATGTGTGCGGTGCCGCTCCGCCCGCAGCCCCCCTCACATGCCGCACACGCAGCGACATGTTTGGGGTGACAGCTCGTCGGGCCTCGGCACGGGCTCAACAATGGACACGCACCTCCGGCTCTTTACTACGCTCTTTAATCTGGACTGAGATTCCGCTTTTACAGTCAGGGTCCATAACACTAAACGACCACGGCAGAATTTTCTTTTTAAAATAGACATTGGTTCTCCAGAATAGCCGAATAGTCTTATTTTGTAGTTTTTATTTTTAATCACTCTTGACAAGAGCGCCCCCCTCTGGGAAATTCCAAGAGGGAGGAGCCTCCTTTGCACAACACCGGGTCGCATACCTGGACCTAGTCCCCTCATCCACCACCAGGGAATTTTTGCATCTCTCTCTCTCTCGACATTTATACATGTATCTGTAGAGTTATGGGGGTTTTGTGGTCAAGGTTTTGCACGCTTGGTGTCATAAATAGCTGTCCCAGTTCATTGGACAAATGCTCAGTGGGGCCAGAACAGAAACTAAAAAACAAGCACTTCTGCCTTTGTCTACGATGGAAATGGCTGACAGATGAAGGCCCTTTTTTTTTTTTTTTTGCTGACAACTGTCAGCCATTTGTTGGGCTGAAATAATAAAAAAAAAAAAATCAATCTGGAGCCTGTTTTCTGGTGTGGGTGATAGTGATAATGCAGGATTTTGACAGATTCAGAAACCCTGCTGCATGGTAGTGCCCAGCTGGACATGGCCTTCTCTACACTTCAATACGCACAGTGATATTTAATCCTAGCTGACAACTAACATTGATCAGTAATAGGCCACTGTTGCTTTTAGCATTCAGTTCTCATATTTGTCTAAAGAGGGTTGAAGATAGTTTTGTAAACTGAGAATAGCTGTGTTACATTTTTTCTGTACATCTAATGTTGATACCAGATATGCCATAATTTACTTTGTTGTCCCTTGCTTTCTTCTTTGCAGCAAACGTGGATTTGATGTGCGTTCATTTGGGACAGGGTCTCATGTGAAGCTACCCGGTCCTGCCCCGGATAAACCAAATGTGTATGACTTCAAAACGACATATGAACAGATGTACAACGACTTGGTCCGCAAGGACAAAGAACTGTATCCCCTTCACACTCACTTTCTCTCTCACACACTCACAATTCGGAGGATCAGCCCACTTACATGTGTCCTCGGTTAGATTTTCATGAAAGATCATGAAAGTGTGGTGGCTTTGGAGCAGCACAGCAGACGGGAGAACGTCGATGGGTAACTGGCATGCAGGGATTTGAAGTAAATGTATGAGAAGCACTCAGGTATTGTTAAACATACAAAACTGGTTGGGTAAACAGAAAAAGTCCCTGGTTACTAGTTTATTTTTCTCTTAGAAGAAAGGGTACCATGTTAAACTGAGACAGCAAGAAAACAAACAAAAAAAATGCCTGATAATGAGAAGGTATAGTAGTTATACTAATTCATGTAATCATGTCATTCAAGCTCAGTTTTCTTGGTGTCATGATTTTGCTTATATTTCCTATCAGTGTGATGCGTTGCTATAAACAGCTGCAGCTGCTGTTTAACCACAGACTCCTTAAAAAAACAACAAACTTGACTACAACAGTTTGTCTCATAAATTGGTAATGGAGTGATGTAATGGCATACTTTTTAGTGGAGATGTTGAGGAAATTGCATGAGATGTGCTTTGTAAGTACTGGTGAGTGAGAGATGTTGGTATGACCCCTCTGGGGTCAAAACAGCATGCGGCGTACATTCATGAAGTTACTTTGATTAGGTAGATGGCCCAGATTTTTATGTCCAAAGGTTTAAGCAATTATTCATGCCCCCACCCCTCCCTTGTATTTCTAACTCACTAATTAGTGCAGGTCTCTGAAGGCACCACTAGGGGGAGCTGTTGTTTCCATAATAGCCTGGCTGACCACTGACTTGACATTCAGAACCGTGTGCCGTTTTCCATGATTTTTGTGAGGAAATCACCCCTCAGAGGAACAAATACACAGTCAGACACAACATAAATTACTGTTCCATGTTCTCACTAGATCTTACTGGGTGCTTGCACACTCTTCAAACCCTTCCTGGGCGTATGCTGGGTGAAGCCCTGTGCCTGAGTTGTGGAGGGGTGCTGTATTGCCTTGGATTTTGTCTCTTTCCCCCGCTGTGTTCCTTAACCCCTGAACTCTCCAGATACACACAGAATGGGATCCTGCATATGCTAGACCGCAACAAGCGCATCAAAACAAGACCGGAGCGCTTTCAGAGCTGCAAGGAAAAGTTTGACCTGGTCATCACTTGTGAAGAGAGAGTTTACGACCAAGTGCTGGAGGGTGAGGCTTTCACGTTCAATGTAAATCAGAGTGTGTGTTCTTAAAACCAAAGGTGATTCCAGCTTTAATTTAGAGAGGAAGATCAGCGATTGTGAGAAATATGTGAGAGGAAGTTGTTCCTCTTGTATTCAGACGTTATCACTCCAGGGTGCTGCAAGGTCTGACTTTTTCCATCTGTTGTTGCTCCGCAGATTTTAACTCCAGAGAGCAGGAGACGTTTCAGCCGGTGCACGTCATCAACGTAGACATCCAAGATAACCATGAGGAAGCCACACTGGGGGCCTTCCTCATCTGTGAGCTGTGTCAGTGTGTGAGTGTCTCCTAGCCTGGATCTCATCCTGTTATATACACTCACTCTGGGACAGAATATAACTGAGCTATTAAACCACCAAAGGCCCTGCTTTACAATGATGTCATTAAGCACTGGAAAGCAATGCACTTAGTGGCCTATCACAGTAATAAAATGGCGGTAATACAATATCAGGTTGTAAAAATGCTCATGTTTAATAGGAAATATGAAATAATACATAAAACATGTTATGTCAAGGAATACATTAAGAGATCAAGTCAATGAAAAGGTGTCAGTGTGCTTACATCCTATATATGATCATGTCTGTAGATTCACAGAAATGTGCTGGAAAGTCAGCTATGCAAATCAGCCATTTGTAAAAATCAACAGCAGTAAGTGCTTTGGTTTAAGGAAAAAATATGCATGTTTACTTAAGCATTTGTACATTCACAACCTCAGGTTATAAATGTACATCCTCAAAGACACACCAAGGTGACAAATACGTCACTGTTTATCCCCTTTGAGCCTCCCAAATCCACCTTTTTGGAGTAGCCAAGTATGTTTTACTAATCATCTACTGGTACCTGCAAGCTGTGTTAAAATGTGTGTCCTCTCCTTTTAGATCCAGCACACCGATGACATGGAGAATGATATTGAGGAGCTGCTACAGGAGTTTGAGGATAAGAGCAACAGGCCTTTTCTCCACACAGTCTGCTTCTACTGATGCACCCCCCTATCCAAATTTGCAATAAAACATACCCACATACACAAGCAAACAAACTAAACATTAGCATATGGATCGACACACACACATGCATACACCAACTATATTCCTCTGTCATCTACACTGACACAGTACGCACAGTGCCTGCACGGCCACACACAGAACACACACACACATCCTTTGGTCGGGACCCAGCAGATTACTCTGGTTGGACAAATGGTGATGATGGGCTTTTCCTCTATGCAGAGGACAGGCCCAGTGCTCTCGCTCTGCCTTTACTCGCCTGGATCAAGGTCAGGTCAAGGTCCCCCCTCCATCCCAGTCAAGTGAAACCACTCAGCCATGTCTCCTCAGGGAGCGCCAGTCCCCTCAGTCGAACGCCTCCTCATTTAGCCCCTATGATTTTGTCAAATATTGCATAAAGATGCTGATTGATTTTTTTTTGTTTTGTTTTTCCAAATGATATTGTAATTGTAATTCAGAATATGTCAGAGTTTTATTCCTGATTGAGGATAGTGTAAATGTGTTTATTAGCATCAGAGAGGAGATCTGTTTGAGATGAATGCGTTTTTTTTTTTTTTTTTTTTTTTTTTTTTTTTTTTGTGCGATGTAGTGAGAATAATTTAATGTGGGGAGGACAAATGAATAACCAAACTGAGAGGTTAAGGCTTCACCCCCCCACCCCACTTTGTTTCCATTATAATGTATTGGTTCATATTTAAAATGAGATTTGCTATCTTTCAGGGCATAGTATTTTTTTCTTTTGTAAATGTTAAAGAATTGAAACATTGTAATTATTTGCAAACTGCGAGCTCAGTCCAGAGTGCCTGAATTTCTGTATGTACATAAGAATCCACTAAAGAAAGAAAATCTCTTAAGAAACATGTCACGAGTCTTTGTACTTCTTTCTTTTTTATTTTAGTAGCCTATTTCAAAGTTCAAGGTCTGGCTATTTCATCCTTGCAGCACTGATGTGGGTAACATTGAAATGGCTATTGTTATGGAAGCACTGCGCTATCATCATCCCATTTCCTAAAATTACCAGTTGGAATACTTAGAGCTGTCTGGACTCCTCGGTCATTAGTCTTTGAATCATTTTAGGTTTATGTTGTGAGGCCATTTTCGGGGATGGGCGGACACAAAGACACAGGGCAACAGTTTTATTTTCAAAACGTTTAAACGAGCTATTGTTGTGGCAGGGATTCACATCAACCGCGTCCTCAGCTGGGCTCCTGTCCAACTTGTGCTTCTAATAAATATGCGTAAATTGGGTTGTTGAGCCTGACAAATCTTTGGCAGGATGTAATTGTATTTGTGTTATTTTTACTTTAACTGGTGACCAGTGTTCATATCTATCTATCTATCTATCTATCTATCTATCTATCTATCTATCTATCTATCTATCTATCTATCTATCTATCTATATGAGCTGACAGTTTGTTAAAATTCCGACTCGACCAGCCTCTCAGCTGGAGTAGACGTCCCTGCAGCTATAGCACTGTATATGACTGTAACACTGGGTGAGTTAGGATGGATGAGGGATGGACATTTGGAGGCTCCGGAGCCCCTCCCGGATGCCCGTCGAGTCTGAAGCGCACGAAAAAATGTGTTTACTAAAGAGTTTGGACACGAGCTCACCCCGTCCACCATGATCTTCATGATTTTAGGGTCTTCAGTTGTGATGGTAAGAGATGTCACACCACATCTTATTTTATTTCCATGGCTTTGAATTTTGCCATTATTTCAACCGAAAGCTGAGAAATGATAACTGATTAATGTTTACGCATGGATTGTGTCTCAGTTGTTTTGATGGGAATGCATCTCCAGATGATGCCCGGCTGTCTCCAGCTCATCCCAGTTGACTTCAGCTGGTTCATTTGTTGCAGATTGTAACTTGTGTGTTGGACATGAACGCGCTCCTGGACCGCTTTCACAACGACATCTTACCATTTGTGCGGGGGGAGGACCGCATCTGTGCCTGCACCTGTGGAAGGTAAAATATAATCCAGAGGCATCGTTACAGCATGATATTTTGTATGATCTTACACATTTGGAGCACATTTTAACCTCAAACTGCCTTATGACTTATGACTTAAATATAGTACACGGAGGATGGGATTGGATATAAGATAATAGCTCCTGTCAGAATGGTTTACAGTGATCTGAAAGCCCTGGAGTGAGGTTGTTGCACTGCATTTAAAGTGTGCGAGTCAGATTTCAAATAGAGATTATGTCAAAACCACTTGACCAAAGTTTTCCATAATGAAAAACAGTCAAGCCAGAGTTTTCCACGGGATGTAAGGCACTTGCAGCACCTTTTTGGCTCTCGTGCATGTCTCAAAAAGATGATGAGGATATGCTGATGCCTGATGATTTCTGCCACACTGACCAACACCAAACATCATGATGTCATGTGATCGAATACTTCCATGTCGATATTGTCACGATATTGTAGGGATGACAATAGATCTGAATAATTAATCACGATATTATCGAAATTGCACTTAGGCCAAGTGCAATATCCAAATCGCAGGAGCTGCAATTTTTTGTATTAAATTAAATATTATGATGCTAGAGAGACAGCCTTGCCTACAAATTGTATTTTCCAGATGTAAGAAATAATATTTTATTTAGTACACACCCCAGCAAAAATAACATGAAGTTTTCCAATACAAAAAATATCATTCATATTAAAATTGCAAATCATATCATATCATATCATATCATATCACTCAGCTCTGGATGACAATTGGTGCTTTGATATTTATACATGATATTGTTTCATAAACAATAAATTATGCATATGGTGTGATGACCAAGCAGGTACAGTCGAGGCAAATAGGAGAAAAACTAAAATAAATCAGAGTTCAGAAAATTGCCTTTTCTGTAATGCAGCCTTTAAAACCAGGTAAAGACAACAGAACTTATTTGTGATACCCAAAATCCCAGACAACATCATGATATTGATAATACTGATATATTGCCCAGGCCTAACACACCAACACTGTGTTGTCTGGTGTGCCAACCCTCCCCCTCTCACACCATGTCGACCCTCTCCTCTGCCGCTCCATCTGCTCCAGGCACCAGGTTTATCATGTCCTTCCTTATGATGGAGGTCAATCGGCGGTGGATTCCACAAACTACTTTGCAAGCGACGGCGTGACCAAGCAGGAGATGGATGTTATTCTTGGACTGGTCCTGGGTCTCTGCATCAGCTGGTCCCTTCTGTGGCTGGACGGGGCGCTGCACTCTGTGCTCAGAGCCTGGAGGGCAAAGCAGCACCACGGTGAGTCAAATGGCTGTTTGAGGGAGTGAAAGAGACAAGAGGACTTGAGTAGACTGGCTCAGAGTCTGGGGATATCTGGAGATACTGTATATGATAGTGGTATATTAGGACCTATGGCACACTTTCATGCTACGCTGTGGTTATTGGTGCAAGTAAAACTGCTTTTGGAAGTGTTGTGGTGTAATTCACAAATGAACAGGTGGCAGAGACAGACAAAGCTGCCTTTGAGTTCCAGCTGACAAGAGGAAATGGGAAGGACACACTGTCATATAATTGGTTAGCACAGTCCTTACAACCTATTTGACTACAAATATTGTTCACTACTAAATTAATGATTATTTGTGGCAGGAATGAGGATGTAGCTTAGTTTCCACCGCCTTAGCTTGCATTTGCTTGTTCCATCTCTTGATTTTGCTCTCTGTAAAGATTCATGAGTATCACTGTCTCTTTAAAAATGAAATTCACTCACCCTTACTATCCTGATTTTGTGCTCCCTTCTGCCTCACCAAATGCGTGCTACTTAATTCTGCCACTCACACAAGCAGGGTTGACAAGTGAGAACTGGAGGTTGGAGGTGTATTTGAGTTATATTCCTCACTGAACACAGTTTACTTGTCCTCCTCTCCAGATGTGGGTCTCTGGTCGTGGATCCCCAGATTCTGTAACCTTAGGGACTTGTGCAGACGGGTGCACCTAAAACAGACTGAGGACTCCGGTGAGGACATGGTGCACATCAAGCAAAAACTGTACCACAATGGCCATCGAAGCTTGTGACACTCAAAGGATCCCAATTAAACTGTGATAATGGTGATGCAGTTAAAATGATGATGTGTGTGTTTGTTCCCTCCTGTTATGTGCCTGAAAACAGCAGTCAACCTGTCTAGCTATTCTGTGCAGTCCAAACAAACACAGTTCAGGATCAGACTGGATTGTAGACGAACCAGATGCTGTTTGGACTGGGAACTTGGAATTTAAAAAAAAAAAAAAAATGGTCAAAAGCATCCAGTTCATGTCAACTTCCATTTTTTGATGTAAGCTCTTGCTGCTGAGTTTGGAAAACGTGATTACATCGTGTCTTGCATATGAGTGTATTTGGATGAAAATATTAAAATGGATGCTGCAGTTGTTTCTTCCAGTCTTGTTTTTATTTTGATTAAACACAGGGCTATTCCGTGCCTCAGAAATTTAACTCATGTTTTAATTATGTTATTAGCTATTAATTCACATTGACACAAATGTGACTTCCCAATTATAATTACCACTTTGTTGGGTTGTTTATAAGTCATACATTGTAGTATTGGAAGACATCCCATACCTGACAGTGACTGAGTTTTATCACACAGCCCTCTCTATATACCAGGGACATGCTCATGCCCTTGACTTGGCTGTGTAAAAGAAAGCTGTCTCAAGCTCTCAGCCATTACTGTGAAATATTGAAATCTCCAGTGGATTCCCATAGGAAAGTGTCCCCGGGGATGGGATCGCTGCCTCATCCAATCTAGACCCCACCCCCACCCCTTCGCCTGCTCCTCCACCATTATTTTACCATGTCTGCCTCTCAGAACCATATACATTATTAACACCTGACACTGGGTTTAACCACAAAGTGGGTGTCATCTCCAGGATCGGTCTCTGTAAATATTACATCACCCTTTCTTCAGCAGCTTTTCTAAGATTTCTTTCTAAGGGCTGGACCAATACAGGATGTGGAACAGATTTGTGGTTGCAAAAATTTACCGGCTGACTTTTTTTTTTTCTTGGTGACAGCAGGAGGGCAGGAATAGATGTTTCCACATTAGATGCTCAAAGAACCATGTGATTTCAATTTGCATTTGATTAGCCAAGTGGCTTCAAGTCCAGCCCAAAGTCCAGTCTCTTTGCTGTCATATAGTGGTTATGATTTGACACTTCAATGACATTTGTAAGAAACATTAGTATTTTTTACTGTTTATAAAAACACATCCATTTAATCATTTCACCAGAGAATTCCCACTGTGCACGACATTTATATAATTACAGACACATGGTTTTCTATGTAAAGTACACTTTTACAATCTTTACATATAATATATTAGAATAAACTCAAGTCTCAGGCGTCTTGTGTTAAGAAATGTTACTGTGATTCTCCCCCGGCCCTCAGACCCTTCAGCTTCTGTCAATAGGACAGAGTCAGACTTGTGGACTTAAACTGACATACTAGAATGGAAAAGGGGGCAGAATGCTCTAATCTTTTTTTAATCCAGGCAGCCCCTCCAGTTAAACCATAAAACTCAAACTGGGGTTCCATCCTTTTGAGGAGAAGGTACAGTCTTGCCCTCATTTTCCATCCTGTCCTCACTGGGAGTGGAGGCAGCAGGTTGGTCTAAACTCTGTGTTTCTGCTTTAACAGCATCATCACAGACCTCCTCTTTCTCTGGGATGGCACTTTTCATGTCTGAAGGAGCTGGTGTCACCTCCTGTTGTATACTCTTGCCTTCTTCTTTTGTATTTATCCCCAGGGCTGGAGCGATCACCGCCTCAGCCTGGGGAGCTTCACTGAGGGGCAGGTTGAAGCCCATTTTCCCCCCGCTGCCTGTTCCCCCCGCTAGAGGAGCTGCGGTGCTCTTTGCCTCAGCCTCCTCTCCCCCCTCTCCATGCAGCCAGTCCATCTTCTGAAGATGCTGCTTGACGGCGTCATCGACCCGAGCATCAATCATAGCCTCTGTCAGGACCCCATCTTCAGAGGAATACGCTGCTGCCTACAAGAACATGAAGCACAGCACACATGTTCCACACACTCAGTCACTTAATGGAAATGAAAATCTTGCAGCATTCTGAATTATAGGGTCTGTCTTATTTGCAAGGAAGCCTCCTAGGTGGGCAGCATTTTAGGATGTATGACTGATTAGGACTGTCTCATTACAGAGGGAAGCATGGGACACACCGTGGCTAGGTTCCTTAATTTAGCAAATATTTAAGGAAACAACAAATTTGCTGTGAAGGATACACTGTCAGACTGAGCGGTGAACTTAGCAACATAGTTGCTAGTCATCCTACCAGAAGTGATAACCATGGAAACGCCGGCACTGTCCTGCGTGGAATTCCACACAAGACATGTACGTTTGCTTGTTAGGTTGTCTACATTCAAGTCACCTTTTCGACAAAAAATAAAGAATTTTCCTCACCAGGTGCCAAAGTGAAAGGAAGATTCCTTGGAATTGCGACAGCCCCACAGTATCATGCAGTTGGGATTTCCACAATAACATTTATTTTAAAAAGGGGAATTCTACATAATAATAAATGTTGATCCATGATGGACACACAGAGAGATCATACCTGCCAAGCCACTCCCAGCTTGGAGATCTCTCTGCCTGACATGCCCTCTGTGCGCTTTGCGATCTCAGAGCACTTCTGACCATAGTCAAACTGTGCCAGCTTCATCCTCCTGCAGAAAGGCGTACACAAACACACAGGGAACACAGAGACGACACAGTGAGAGGGAGGAACAAAGTGAATGAGGCTCCTGTGGTTTTGTGAGCCAGGACACAAATTAATCTGACTTTGTTATTGGAATGTTCTGTTTGTGCAGCTCAGTTCACTGCCTCCTGCCCTGTGTGTGGGTCACCCCCCACCTATCAGCCTCCAGCACCCCTCTGACTCCTTTGTAATTAATGCCTCAGCATGGCTGGCTTGGCTCCACCGGCCCAGCAGGCTGTTTCTGGGCCTCCACCTCAAAGGACTGAGGTCTAATCCTGATCCTGGCACAGCCCTCGAGCTCAGGATCACATCTCGAAGGACTCCTCAAAATCACTCATAATTAATATCTCTAAAGGTAAGTGGCTAGATGTGAGTGCTGTGTGTGTGTCTTTGTGTGTGTGTGTGTGTGTGTGTGTATGTGTGTGTGTGTGTGTGTGTGTGTATGTGTGTGTGTGTGTGTGTGTGTGTGTGTGTGTGTGTGTGTGTGTGTGTGTGTCAGTTTGCGGACGCACACAGTTTGAAACTGTCAAACTGAAACTAATTACTTGTTTCAATATGCATCTATGGGTGCTGTGGCTTGGATTAGTGCCCTGCTTTTAACAGCCCTGTTGCTGTGAGGATGCGCTACTCACTGCCTCCCTCCAGTGGCCGGCTCCAGCACGTATTTGTCAAAGTACAGCCGCACCAGCCGCTCCCTCTCCTCCAGACCCGGCAGAGCAAAATTCACTATTTCATCTATACGGTCATTTATGGCCCAGTCAAACTGCTCTGGCTGGTTACTGGCCAACACCATCATGAACCTGTGGGAAATTAAAAGAAAGCAAGCAGCTTAGAGTCGGAGCTGTGCTGCAAAGAAGGTTGGGCGGTAAACACAAGTCATGTGCACACATTTACGTTTTTTATGTTGGAGCGCGGGGTGTTATTTAATAACCCAGAAATGGAAGAATATGAATAAATATTTACTTGTTGCTCTGTTCTCCAGTGCGATACAGAAAAGCGTTCAAGGTGGCTCTGAGATCTTCACTGATCTTTTCCTGCAGGGAGAATGCAGATTGTACATGATGTAATTAATGAAACAGTAGGTTAAACAGTAAATTTTAGTGTTAATTGTGAAAGTGGTAATACAAGAAAGGAGAAAGATATTTTGCAAAGAAGGGCTCTGGGTTATGAAGTACACAGACTTACAGTGGCTCTCTTGCGGAGGAATGCATCAGCTTCATCGACAAAGAGCAGAAGTCTGTGACAGGACAGACACACAGGATATCTTCAGTATTTACAACATTATTACTAAAGCTGATGGGGACAGCTTTATCTATGTGCATAATCTTAGTTTCCATTTCATTTGGCACCACAACATGTTAATATTTAGTCATGAATCTTTAGCTGCATACCCGCGGCGACTTGTGTTAGCCCAGTCAAAAACTTTATGCATTGCAGTCACACCATCACGGCCCATGGGTGCCACATCGCCACCGGTCATAATAGCGTAGTCCATCCCGGAATGCATTGCCAGCTTCTACTCAATGCAAAAAGAAAGATCTCACAATTAGGCAAAGCATCACTTTTATTGTACCCGAGTTTATATCAGTAAAATAAATCCTTGGCCGTACCTTGGCAAACAGAGTCTTCCCTGTGCCTGGGGGGCCGTACATGAGGATGTTCCTGTAGAGGCCACGGTTCTGCCTGGTGTTTCTAGTTGCTATGGCGATGTCACGCACACGCTCTTCCAGGGAGGGCTAAGTGGACAGAAAAGATGGTTACAAAATGAAAAATAAAAAAGGTGTATAACATATTTATTACACTCTTCTCATATGAGAGAAACTTTGAATGTTGCTTCTTACGCTGAGCACAACTCCCTCCAGGGCATCCTGAGGTTTGCTCTTCAGGCGTTTTGCCATCTAAGAGGTTGAGGAAGAGGGAGAGGGCGTGACTTATCACATAAAAAAAGGGTGAAACAAATAAAGAAACATCTAGAGTATGCTCAAGTTAACTAGAGAAAACAAACAGTTAACTGGCGACCAAATCTAATTCCTAACTAGTCACCTTGATGGGATGCTTGATCGCCTCCCCCACAGTGATGCGGGACGTCTCCCTGACCAATGACGGCTTCCCGAGCCGAGCCTCGATGTAGCGTCCTGCCACAGCTGTCGTGTTCCGGGCTGAATACACTCCCACTGCTAAAAGGGTCAGACCTGCCACCTGGTGATGTGATGCAACAATTACACAACATTCAAAAGGTTTCACACAATATTGGCCACTGCAAAGTGCAGATAATTACAGGGGAATACCACTTAGGTTCACCAACTTTCATTTAATATTACCAATAATAATAATAATAATAATAACAATAATAATAATAAGTTTTAAACATAGTCAAATGTGTGTCCAATTAGTGGAAATACTGGGATACTGTTTGTGGTAAAATGTATTGACTGGTACCACACAACTGAATGGACAGTCAGTGCATAAGCTTTACACTTAAATAACTCGGATTTTATAGCAGAGACTATTTCATTTGGACCGGAAAATGATTCTGGATTTCACTGACTGTCTTTTCATCTGTGAAATTCAGTCCCATAACCCTGCTAGCACTCATCTTTTGAATATTCATACAAGTAAATAGAGTGTGGAGGGAAACACAGGCCTCACCGTAGCTGTGACTTTGTCCCAGTCTGACACAAAGGCCCTGAATCCCTCTCCAAACACAGCACCTGCTGTCCTAAAAGCAAATGCACATTTATGGTCAGTTTGTTTTCACGGTTTAACAAAATGCAGTGCATTTGTACATTATGGAAGTATTTGACATTCAGAATTATTTATTTCAGATTTACTGGTGTGTTCATGCCTGCATTTGCTTCGTATAAAATTTCTATTTTACATTGTGTTTATGTGGTTCTACATACTTGCTGTGCATGTAATTCAACCTGGTGGCTACCATGTATATGTTTTTAGATACAGAAGAGATTGTGCCAGCTCCCAAGATAATTTTGGGACATGCTGAAAATACCACGACACCATGCCTAGTGGTAAATGTGTAACTTGGTATGTCTTACTTAATGGATTCCAGGACAGTCTGCCTGTGCTCTGCAGCCTTCAGACGGATCTGCTCGCGGATTATGTCGGCGTTCTCTCTTTCCACGCGGGCCCGAGCTTTAGACTCCGCCTCTATGCGAAGAAGCTCGTTCTTGTGCCTCAGCTCCATCTCGTGCTCTATCGTGGCTAAAGACACCCGGACACAAGACAAGTACATAAAACTCCGCTCAACAGTATGAACTGATGAGTTTCAACACGAGTGCAGAAATCATTTGTGCCACAGCGCCTCATTCAGTCTGTACCTTTCCTCATGGCCTCCTGTTTCTGTACAGACTCCTCCTGTTTGCGGAGGTTCTCCTCGTTCAGGGCTTGCTGTCAGAAGAGGGAGAAACACATTTCCAGATTTGTACTGCACTTCATTAAAAAAGGCAAAAAAAACCTACATTAAATACCCAGGAGATGACCTCACCTGTTGCCTAAGTTGGTCATCATATCGCTGTCTAGCCAGCTTGTCCTGGTACTGAGCTCTCTGTGATGGGACACAAAAGAGTAGAAATAATGACCAATATGTAACACCCCCTGTTAAACCAGTAACCAATATAATTCAACCAACGACTGGCTCCATTTCAAGTTATGCCTCCATAGTTTACACTACATGTGAAGCAAAAGTGATCCTACATGTGCTTATTCTGTTACGACCAAACTCTCCTGACGCTCTTTTCTCACCGCTTGATGCTGCTTGGTCTCCTCATTCAGAGTTTTCCTCCGCTCCTCAGCCTGGATTCGGACTTGGTCGCCTTTGAGTTGCTCAACTGCTGCCTCATACTCCTGCCATCGGTGACACAGAAGAAAACGATCAAAAGGAGGGCCAAAAGTCCTTTAAACCAAGCGCTGACCTTAATAATAACAAGGTTTTCTGATGAAGGAGCCTTTTAAAACCAAAGATACAAAAATATTCACACTTTAGGCAAGGGACCTTAGCAGACTTTAGTTTAGGATCGGCATTCAGAAACCACTTTTGGTTACAGCTTTCATTCAAAATACTGTGTTCTTTGCAAAAAATCATGTTATTAGTGAATTGGTAGTGAATTAAAATGGGCTCTCTTGCACATTCTCTTAATGATGAAGTTTAAAGCAGCAAAATGGACATCATTCTCTGAGGAACACCTAATATCGGCTAAAATCTTGCACACCAGACCGAAACAGCGAGGATCAACTTTCCAGAACAAATCTGCTGAGGACAATTTCACGACAACTATGTGTTATACCTTCATTTTGCTCTGGTGCTCCATCTGGACGGTCTGCTCCTGCATGCGAGCCAGGTCCAGCGCTTCTTTGGCATGACCTGCATTGAGGTCAGAGCAGAAGAGTCAACACACAGCTCCAGGGGTGCAGCTGGTCTACAGCACTATCAGGTGAATATTACTGTTCTGCATCATCTAATGCCAGGCTGTGACAGTGAGAAAAATACAGAATTGGTGAAGGCTGCATTTATTTGACACTGGTGGAGCATGATGATGCAAGCCAAACACACAGCAAACTGATGACCTTTGAACCTGTCCTCTTGCATGAAGGTGAGCGGGGCGTGCAGCACCGTGTTGCCCTCACACACACACGCACACACATACACATACACATACACATACACACAGTGGGTTTACGGTGCAGAACAATTCCATTAATCCCGCCTGCCAGTGTGGGCCACATTACATCAGCATCAGCGAGGCGACAGCCACCATGCAGCGGAGTGTTACAGAGGTGCCCTGTCTGTCTGCATCTCCCTGACTGATGAGCAGCATGACTTTGACCGGCTGCAAAGCGCGAGAAGAGGCGTGCACCCTCTTCATGTCAGAGAGCTTGACTTAATGTGACGCTGCACATCTGATCTGTCTGCCATGCGGAACCACTTACGGGACTTGTCGAGCTCCTTGGCCGCCTGGGCTGCCCGCTCCAGCCCGGTGGGATCGAAGTTGCTCCATTTGTCCTTGGGTTTATCTCCGCCGCCGCCGGAGCCACCAGCCGGCGGGGGCGGCGGAGGCGGCGGCGCCGGGAGGCCAGGGGCCGCCTCGGGCTGCCCCTTGTTCAGGCCAAACAGCCAGGACATTTTTCTCAGAGGAGATTATACAGTGTTAGGCCGGGCCGGTGCGGAGCTTGAGGCTCTGGCTGCTACCGATCTGTCACTGCACTTCCTCCACACGCGTGTCACGCTGCACTCCTCTGCGCAAGTGCACGAGACTGCCTGAATAACAGCCCCTGCCATTGGCTGGCACCAAGTACCGCGTCCTCTCATTGGTGGTTCAGGCGGCTGACTTCAGTAGAGGTCATGCATCAAGCCCCGCCTGGAATTGATATGGGAGCCGCCGAGGACAAAAGAGCTAAACGCACATGACAAGCCAAGCTATGTTTCGCAAACTTACATCATGCTGCAAGGTTGACATTGTAGTGTCTTCTCCTTTGAATCTCTATAAATATTTTTACAGAGTCCGACTTCGAAACATATTTTACTACTATAGAAACTGTAGAAATCATAAACCAGAAATGGGGACTGTTCAATGACATATACATTTCAAATGTACTCTAATTAATTAGCATCCTGACGTTTAATTTTTTTTTGTTTCTGTCTTTTCCCTGCATCTTTTCCCTGATGTTTGTTGTCATTTTTGTATTATTTTTACACTTACATATGTTTACATAATTCTTTTCAAATGAAAAACATGTAACATGTATACTTCATGTAATTGAGCTGAATTTAATCAAAGGGGTAAAAAAAAAAAAAAACTCTATGTAGTATCTATCCCAGAGCATCATCTTAGCCTAGTGTATGCAGAATCATTAGACAGACATGCTTCTTGAACCTGAGAGTTGAAAAAATAATGTAACTTCCAAACCTCAACATCCTCACAATAGCTAATAGCATCATCATGCAAAAACTATTGAGTAAAAAGGCTCAAGACAAAAAAGACTGAATATATACCAAAGTGTTTAATGAACTCAAACATTTTATGAATACAATTTTACCAGAAGAACAGGTAAAATACAATATATTTACACAGAGAGAAACAAAAGGCATTACAAAGTGAAGTAGATCTTTTTTTTTTTTTTTTTTTTGCTCCCTACCGGCAGCAAAGACTCACAATCCAACATTAAAATCATAAGTTAACAAATCATGTACATGGTATACAGAGGTAGGATCATGACATTTGATCATCACACCCTCGAACATAATTTGGAAGGGAGGTAAGAGAGAAACCTCTGGCATGACGAGACAGATGTTGGACTGATATCAGTGGCAGGAGCAGATCTGTCGATGGACTCTAAGTCATGCTGCTGTGTCGTGTCCCACTTGGGTTATGGCAAGGTGCATGTGATGGCTTATCAGAGCACAGAAACACATTCCCAAGTTACTACATACATAATAACAATGTAAAATGTAACTGTGTCTGCATCTCCACCATCCAAGAGCATCACTGTCTACACGACACAGCCACTGGGAGTCCACAACAGCAACACAACAGGTCCATCACTGCAGCATGACGACACGTGAGAGGACGCCGGGAGGCTCTCTGCCGTCACCCAGCGCCGCACGGAAACCCTCCTCTTGCCGAGCCCGGGCTAGCTTTGTGAGTGCCAGGAACGACCGTGGCTCTGTGATGGCAAGATCGCTGAGAACACGCCGGTTGAGTTGAACACTGCTCTGCATGGGGAGGAAACAGGATAGTATGTTACATACAGTCTCCTGCAGCTTAAAGAACATAAAGAACATAGAGAGTAATGTCCAGCAATGTAAAGTGATAAAAACTGAGTGTGGTTGGGATAGGGTTATGCAAGGCTACTAACCTTTGTAAGGTTGTGCATAAGGGCAGGGTACTTCATCCCGTGCTCTCTTGATGCGGCTGCAATGCGTGAGATCCAGAGCTGCAGCAAGAAGGCATAAATAACAAATATAGCACACGATGAACACCCAAGATAGGACCGATGACATGTTTTCAATTAAAATTTGTAAAGAACTGTCATTTCCATCCTTGTCTTCTGCAACCAATCTCGAGAAACCTGAGGCTTGAATTCATGACACAAGAATGAAAAGCTAATTTCATCCTCTGGAATAGTAACAAGACTCTGGTTACAGCACCCCTGAAGCTGGTAGGGATTCACACTTTGGCAGAGTGAATGTCTGCTGTCAGTATTACCAATTTAAACCTGGGGTCATCCAGTTTAAAGCTGTCTTTTTTGCATTTTGCCTTTATAAATGGGAAACAACGTGCAGGAAAGGTGTGGCTCAACCTTGTCTATGCATTTTCAAAGTAAGAGCCACCTGACCCTGACAACTGCAGCAAAGTCACATGAGGTCCTACATGTGCACTGTGCACTGATTTGAATCTGTTTTTATCCATCTTGGAAAATGTCTAATTTTAATTGCCAATGGCAGTGAGTGTGGTGCTGAGAAATAAACCTTCATGATGACAAGGAGCGACCCTGCCTGCAGATCTTCATCCTCAGGATCTCTACAGTTAAACAAAGGTTAAATTTCACAGTACAGTCCACGCATTTGCCGACGTGATTTTGTTTCTTACCGTTCTCATGTTGCGTTTCTTGAGCTTCCGACTCTTGGTGGCGTAGACGAAGGCTCTCCTGACCGCCCGCACGGCCAGACTGTAGCATCGGTTCTTCCTGCCTCTGAAATGCTGGAGGAACCGGGGAGGATGAGGAGGGTGACTGTCATCATTAGGTTGGCTGAATTCAATTAGGATGACGGGGCCATCTCTCTAGCCCGGGATCAAGTCCAGGGCATCTCATTATATTCACTGTGCTCATTTCTACTCAAAGTTATCACAGAAGATTAGCTCATATTTCATGATAATAATACTTGGTGACAGAGACATTTACTTTGACGATCCAAGAAATAGCCTGGGCCTTACCCGTGCGTGTTTGAGGACTTCTTGGACCTTCCAGTATCGATCAGGCCCGCGGTTCCGGATCCAACACGACAGCGTCAGAAACACCATTTTTGTCTTTGGCCAATGTTGCCACAGTCGATTTGTCAGAGTATAGAGACACTCAGATTAGATTAGTTGACCTTAATCCTGCTCGGACTGCGGTCGTGTCGGTGCTGTGGAGCTTCACTCTTGCACGCCGCTTCACTGACACACAAGGGGTGAGGGGTTTGTTTGATTTATACAACGGGACATTCCCGAGGGGCGCTGCACCGTCCCCACTCGCACTTGCTCGCATTGAAAAGCCCCTTTTTTGTCAGTCTTAATTTCAAGTCATGAACAAATTAAGATAACAACTTTGCTTACAAACATATGAAGCATTAAGACACTAACACAAAGTGCAAAAGAGATAAATACAGCAGAATAAAACAAACCTAACAAAAAGGGGGGGGGGAATCAGTGACAAAATAATATAAAATAAATAAGAAAATAAACAAACAGGAGTGTATGACAATAAACCTACTTTAAGACTTTGAAAATATGGCACACATTCAATGAAAAGCTACGACAGAGACCGCCCGGTTGATAAATCAAGCCAACCGCCGCGACCACGGCGTTTCTCGAAAGCTATTGGCCCTAGACGAGATGTGTTTGATTTGCTCTACTTTATTGTCTCTTACCTAACCGTGATAAGGGGAGAAAGTTTGTTTCATCGTGGCTGTGTGGTGCCTACCGAGGCGAATGGCACGTGAGAAATACACAACGGAGTAATGCTTTGACGGACACACATTCATGTTGAAGAATTGGGAATTATTTAATAGGAAGCGCTTCGGGTGTGTGCGGCTGTGAAAGCGGTCGACGCCGGTCATCAAATCAAGCGCTGCCACCAACGACGCGATGACGCAGGCACGCAGGATTGTGGGATCTCAGCGGCGGCGACT
Organism: Myripristis murdjan; assembly: GCF_902150065.1. Taxonomy (NCBI): domain Eukaryota; kingdom Metazoa; phylum Chordata; class Actinopteri; order Holocentriformes; family Holocentridae; genus Myripristis; species Myripristis murdjan. Next base: position 18,251,005 of record NC_043984.1, on the reverse strand, counting down.
GGAGGTCACGTCAGAGAAACTCCAAAATGTCGGTGGCTGGTCTGTCGTCCTTGAGTCGCTGTGGCGTCCTGGCTTTCCGCTCCCCCGCCGGGCTGGTGGTATGTTGACATTTTACACGAATCAAACACCTGGACGAGCGGTTACTGTCAGTTGTAGCGCGAGAGAGGTGCGTTTGTTGCTCTGCGCGGTGTACAACAGCTCCCGTTTGGCTAGCGGAGGGCGCGGTCTATTTACCGGCGTGTGACAGCATCCTACAGTAACCTCACACACACTGTCCAGTGAGCTGACCAGCACAGTTAGCTAGTGCACTAACTGAGACGTAAACAACAACAATAAACAAATCAGAAAGCTGCACGTGACAAAAATAAAAAGGGCATAACGCTGTATGTGACACTGCTAGGCCAAGTTTAGCCATGTTTTGTAGTTCATGACATTGCCACAGTGATTGTGTTGGCTAAACTTGATCATAGTGTAACATTTATGCGGTGAATGGAAGTTGTAAATAAGCCTATTATTTTGTTTTGGCATCTATGATTCTATTATATTATGATATATTATGATTATGATTATATAGCACGCTGCCTTACTGCACTGTCTTAGCTATGTTGTTGATGTCTTTAATCTTACTTTGCTTCCAATTTCTTGACTTTTCCTAATTTAATGAGGACAGCTAGGTGAACATAAAGTTAACAGGATATACTTTCTGTGGCCTGTACACTTTGTACAAATAGCTGTTTTTTTGAGGGCAAGTTGGTTTAAAAAAAAAAAAGAAAAGAAAAGAAAAGAAAAAGTTAGTAATTTTGAAGCCAACCTGCCCATTACACAGTGGCAGGGTAACATGGATGTGTTTGGTGAAGTAAGTGATTACTGTCCACTAAGATGGTCAAGGCTACTGCTTCGTGAGGGCATCATGAAGTCATGCAGACTCAGTTTATCTGGGGTGGCGGTGGTCTGCTGTGGGAAGAATATAAAGGGAATTGTCTTGATTTGCCCCTCTTTCATTCCTGCTGTCAGGCGGTTCGATATGCCCAAACAGCAGCAGCTCCGGCCGCGCAGCCCAGGATAAAGAAGTTCCAGGTGTACCGATGGGACCCAGACACTCCAGGGGACAAGCCCCGTATGCAGACCTACGAGATCGACCTCAACACGTATGTGGTTAACACTCTTGATTGCTGGATTGATTGACTGATTGACAGATCTTTATTTGTGTTATATAACATTTACCTGGGTGTAATGGTTCAATAAACTTACAGTTTGGTTAGTACAGCGGGTTTTGGCTCATGATTTTGTTTTCGGTTCCGTTTGTTTTGTACATTAGAGAGAAAAAAACAAAACACAAACATTTCTAATCTTCTCTTTATTTGTTTTATACCCCTAATGTTTACAGTAGACAGTAACCGTTTGTTACATTATTAGGGTTCCTACTAATAGCCAAGAACGGTGCGCTTACGGCGTTAAGTAAAGCAGCAGCGTGGCAGATCGAGACAGAAGGTGCTGCTAGTGAACAGAGAGCAACCTTCAGATGGATTTAGGGCACATGGAGCTGATAGCCTGGCACGTGCCCAGTCCTCTGCCCTCATCTGCTCCTTTAATTGGCTTGGGAGACTTTCGGCTCACCTCTGTCAACAAGACACTACAACCAAAACGGCGTGTCAAAAATGTACCTCAGCCATTACAACTATCAGGCTTTTAGTTTTGGTCATGGGAGAAGCACCGCAGATGTTACTTTATACACTTTAATGTCTTAAAAACGTAGACTCAGTGAGTGGTTTTGTTCTTGCTTTAAACAGTTGCGGCCCAATGGTTCTTGATGCCCTGATCAAGATCAAGAATGAGATGGACTCCACTCTGACCTTCCGCCGCTCCTGCAGAGAAGGTTAGTAAAAGTGGCTGCTTTACTATCGACAAGTTACAGAAAACAGCAGGCTTCTGGATGAAAATCCTCAAGGTTTTGGAAAATTGACCTGTTGGCTGACCTTCACCTAATAAAACATTGTTAGCAGCCTCTATTATATGGCCTGGAGAGTCCATACTTTAAAAAATATATTGTTAAATAATTGCAGCTTATGTTGCCAGTTTTATTTTTGAAATTATTTAAGAGATCTGTCATGTATTTGTCTGTTGCAGAGTGATTTGTTGCTGTATACGTGTTTTTGGTGTCTTTTTAGTATGATGCTTATTGATGAGAACTGGTTATGGTTGGTTTTTTACTGGATGAGGGTTTTTTGTCTCCAGACTATCGTCTCAGAAATGTTGTTCAGGTTTTTTTTTTTTTTTTTTTTTTTTTTTGTGATGCATAAATGCAGGTATTTGTGGGTCCTGTGCAATGAACATCAATGGGGGCAACACACTTGCCTGTCTTAACAAGATTGACACCAACGTTAGCAAGCCCACGAAGATCTACCCCCTACCACACATGTATGTGGTCAAGGACCTGGTGCCTGTGAGTAAAAATACTAAATCATGAATTTAAAAAATCCTCCTCATCATGGAACAGTTGGATAAACTCCAAGAGACAGCCCCATAAAACATCTTTAGTCCACTAGATTCATCCCTTTACAGTCAGAATCTTTGATTTAAGTATGATTTGATATTGTCATACTGTAAGGAAAAACATAAAAAAAAAAAAAAAATGTTGTTGTCCTCAAAGAAAGTGGAGGCTGAAAATTTGCCTGACCCTCAGTTCAATGTAAAATTTATTTTCAGAGTCGACTTTAAAATCACTCTCTGAGGCCAGAAACCTGTTAGTGAGCCTCTACTACAAGGAGTCATTTTCAGTCGATATCATAAAATGATTTAATTCATCAGAAGGCCCAGAGGTGCAGAACTATAGTGTAGGTCATTTCATACAGTGCATAATGATCATATTACATGTATAAGGTCAGTAGGGAGAAAGAGCCAAGTGCTACTCTCACTGGGTTTTGTTATTCCCATTTACTGGCAAATGTACACATTTACAAACTTTCCAACACACTCAATTCATTTTGATATTAACACTGCTGTAACTGGTGAAAAACCATCATCAAAAATGCTGCCATCTGGCTCCTCGGATGATAGATTTGCATGAAATTTGCAAGGTGCGGCTTTGAAATTTCTGGAAGACGAGCTGCAAAGACAGGTCCTTATGTAGCTGTAAGCTGTTGGTTAATAAGAGGCTATCGATCCAGTTAACCGTAAACATCATGATATCATAATGCTTTTAACAAGTTTCATACAATTAGGTTAAACACCTATAGAGTGAGATTGATATAGACTGATATAAAACTCTCAGGGAAGAAAAAAGTTTCATTTGCAGTCTTGTTTTTTCTTTTTCATCATGGTTTCATTTTTGTATTTCTCTATCATTTTCATTGGGTTTGTGTCGGGTGGAGTTCTGATCGCAAACTTGTGCTTGCAGGACATGAGTAACTTCTACGCCCAGTACAAGTCCATCGAGCCCTATCTGAAGAAGAAGGATGAGTCCAATGAAGGAAAGGAGCAATACCTGCAGACTGTGGAGGACAGACAGAAACTGGTATGCAGATATTTGCACATTAGTGAAACACAAACAGGCAGCAAGCTTTCCAGTTGTCACAGCCATAAGAACATATCGTTTTTTCCTCTTGCATGCAGGATGGGCTGTATGAATGCATCCTGTGCGCCTGCTGCAGTACAAGCTGCCCCAGCTACTGGTGGAATGGAGACAAATACCTCGGGCCAGCTGTCCTCATGCAGGTGTGTGTCTGTGTCTGTGTCTGTGTCTCTCCAGTTTCTGAATGAGCTCAAAAACTGCCATGCAGATGACAAAAATTTACCGGTATGCATCCTGTTCTCCCGCAGGCCTACCGCTGGATGATCGACTCTCGAGACGAGTACACAGAGGAGCGTCTGGCCAAACTGCAGGATCCTTTCTCCCTGTACCGCTGTCACACCATCATGAACTGCACCAAGACCTGTCCTAAGGTAACCCGGCAACACACATCCTCATCTTTGAATGTGTACATTATGGATGTATCGTTGCACCGTGTTGCATCAAAGCTCCATTCATTTCCAAAGATTTCCTGTTCGTATCAAATTTAACAGGTACATCTGAGAAGAAAAATCAAAATATCCATGAGCAACTAGTTAGTGTTCACTTCCTCTACTGGTTGGATTTTGAAGGAAACTATATATGTGGACAGAATAAAGTTTTGTATTTTTCATCAGTTTTTATTTTTATTTCATTTTAAAATTTGTTTTCAGTTCAGTTTAGTTTCATCTAGTTTTCCACAGGGGGTTTCCTCATTTCAGTTCAGTTTTTAGTGTTTATAAATATTTAGTTTTAGTTCAGTTTGCAGCAGTGGCGTTTGATGCAGCTCAGTGATGCAGTCAGTGTGCCCAAGGCATCATCCTACAGGATGTTGAGTGTATGACTGACTTTTTGTGCTTTACAGGTGAGACACGATGCTCCTCATTCATAAAATATTTCAAAATCCTCATGCTTGTCTCCTTTCAGGGGCTGAACCCAGGAAAGGCCATTGCTGAGATTAAGAAGATGATGGCCACTTACAAGGAGAAGAAGTCAGCTGCTCTTTGAGTCCTCTGTCCTACTTCTTTACAACCTTTCCCTCCATCATTAAATTATATATGGATTAAAGCTCTTAGTGAGGTCTGGGCCTGTACACTTGTCGGCTTCAGTATCGCCACGCTCGGGCACGGGAAGCAGCTAACAACAACGGAAATGGGGGCATTTGTGTGGCTTGGGGAGACGGTATTAAGTCAGCTCGCAAGCATCAAGTTGTATGTCTGCTGGAGAGAAAGTGTGTCAGCGTCGTAGATATGAAGCATAGATATTTATTGCTGATTGAAGTGCGAGTATGTTTGAGCGCTTGAGAGACATGAAGCAGCATACTGACATAAAATCAAAGTATTTTCAGGTTAATGCATTTTTTAGCTCTGTATTTCATTTCAGTTTATCAGTGATTGGTCCACAGACATAATGTGTATATGAACCCTCAGATCTTCCACTATACCAACAACAGTCATCGTTTTCATGTAAAATAATAAATAGTTGCAATACCTGCCGTTGTTTTAGCTATTTTTTTTTATGTCAACCTGTGATCTTCTCTTCCTTTGCTGACATCTAATAATAATCTCACCCTTTTCATCAAAGTTGAGATGAGCTATCCTCAGTGGTTAGACAGCAGTGTCCTCTAGATGTCGACCTTGTGCAGATCAGCTGGTGGGCATTTTGCATAAGCACTAATCAGCAAGTTCCTCACTGAACCAGGTTTTTAGGGGTTTTAACCCGGGTCGGTCACACATATCGTTAATTAGTATGTTTTTATGTCATCATGTAATCTGTCGTTATGCTTCATCCTTTTAAAGTGTTTGTAAATCTTTAAAAAGAATCACTTTATCTAGATTTTGTTTTGCTGTATTGTGCAAGAAATTTGCTTTAGTGGGTGATAATTGCCTTGACCGGCTTGGCTTACTTGAACTGAGAGGACTTACAGAAGAGTTAATGCAACCAGAAGCTGGATTTAAGGATGAGGTAAAGACTAATTAAAGTATGACCTAATATTTTAAAAGTAGATTTCCTGAGTGATCACCCACTAAAACTTGAAGTGAGCTGATTGATGTGGAGGAAATGCTGAGCCGCCCCTGCGCTGTGCGGCTGTACACTTTGGTCAGGTACAGCTGCCTGCCGCGGGTCGGAGCTGGGACCGGGGGCTGGAGGCTGAGACGGGGAGGAGACAAGAGATGCGGGGTGGTACAATGTGGCGCTAGGTCATCCAGCACTCAGTGGACGCATGAGGACTGAGGATAGTCGGAGCAAACTGAATCAAAGTTAGGTAAGAGCGGAGATTTTTTTTTTTTTTTAATGTCAACTTGAAATACAGGAGGTTTTGATTTAGATATCGGTGTGTTTTATGTTGGATCTCTTTTTTTTTTTTTTTTTACTCCCTGCATTAGTGATCATTAGGCGGTTTAGATAGTTAAGCCGACTTCATTTGTGCAGGAAAATGATGGGGGCACAAAATCATAGGAATTCTGCTGCTAAACAATTAGATCATGCAGATTTCAAAGACTAGTATCCCTGAGGCGCAGATCAATCCGCATGATATAATAATTGAGGAACATTTTAGTGTAGCCTGATGGTTTTTGACAATTGACATGTGGTCCTGTGTTTTCACTGGAGAGAAGGCTCAGTAATCCGGGAGGAGGGACTTCGCAGCACAGCCTGCGGCAAAGGCACTACAATGGAGAGAGGCATTAAAAAAAAAAGTTGCGTCCAGTGGGTGGGAGGTCGGCGAGGGCACACCGAGCAAGATGGAGAAAAATTGCTTATTTATTATTGTTTGTGTCAGAGAAACAAAAGGCATATTTCTTGGAAACAATGACAGCCATGCATTTCCTCTTGTTCCCAAGTCCTCCCCAACTTTTTTTTTTTTTTTTTTTTTTTTGTTTAGGGGGGAGGGGGTCTTTGGTGAGGGAAGGACTGAATGGGGAGAGGGGGGCTAATCGCTCCCAGATGTGTGCTGTGAAAACATATGGTTTCCGATAGCCACTGTGATGCACAAGAAGAATGTCTGAGCACAGTCACGTGTGTGTTTGTGTGTGTGTACGTGTGTGTACGTGTGCGTGTGTATATGTCACAATTATTGATACACAGACAAACCCTTGTGTGGACCTGTTTACACCACATAGCCTGCATACAAACATCCACATTCAAGCACAGGGATGCTGAAAGAGAAGAAGTGGGAGCATGGAGCACAAAATCAGTGAATGATGTGTAAAATTACAAAGCACAGAAAAGTTGCCCCACACTGTGTGTGTGTGTGGAGCACAGCGCTGCAGCAGAGGAGGAGCTGCACACATTCCTCAAAGTGGACAACTAGTTTAGTCTTCAGTCAGTGTAGCAGGAAGCCGACTTTAATGAATGTGCATTTGTAATAGATTCTTGGTCTGACTTGCTGAATAATTTAACAGCCGGACAAATTAGAAAGCAAGATGGCCTGTTGAATGGTTCATTATTGTACTTGGACGGCGCTGTCAGTTTTCATGTCACTACGCCTGCATGTCATTTTGACTTAGCTCTGAATTTTGAGAGGCTCTTCGCTCTGGAGTAAGAAAGAGGCAAGGAGGAGGAGGAGGAGGAGGAGGAGGAGGAGGAGGGGGTTCGAGGAAATGACCAGTGAGGGCGACAGAAGGGAAATGAAAGATGTGGGGAGAGAGAGAGGGGGGAGAGAGAGAGAGAGAGGGAGGAATATAGAGAACTGAGAGAGTGAGGGTGGGGTAGAGGGGTCCAGTGTTTCTTTTCCTGGAATGCAGCCCTGAGACTGTCTGCTGCAGCGAGCTCTTTGCAGTGGAACGGAGCAAAGTAGGAAAACAGAGAGATTGTTAAGGAAGACAGACGTGCCACATTCTTGCTGTCAGAGTTTTCCCTTTCTTCCCTTGACTGTTTGGGGCCAGAGGAAGGGGGGGCGGACAAGGGGTGAAGGAGGGCAGAAAGAGGGGAGAGTGGTGGGGGGTTGGAAAGGTGACAGAGGGCAGAGAGGGATATGGGAAGCAGAGGGGGGAAAGGAGAAGTGAGTGAAGGTGGGTATAGGAGAGAACTCGAGAGAAAACCAGGGCATCAAAACTTTTCGGTGGCACCAATCACCCCCCACCCAGTGTTATGCATTTTCTCATGTAACATGCCTCATTTTCCTTTCAGTGTCAAAGTCAGTCTACCTCCAATAGTGACCATGAAAGTCCTCCTCCTAATCTGCATGCCAGGTAATTCCAAAAATCCCATTTTAATCACTCAATATCCACCAGATTCCTTTGTAGTCAATGCACACGTTTTCCTCGAAGCCACGGATTGGTCACAATGTTTTTAAAAAATTATTTTGCAATCTCAACAGTCCTGCTCCTTGCCCAGGCCCCATACCAGGAACAATTTCCATTCTTGGGTGAGTTCGTTAAGAGAATATTGGCTTGAATTGTTCCAACGCAGCATCGATTTATATTGGAGCTCTCCGCACATCTGTTCACTATTTCTTCTGTCCTCTGATGTGTCACCTAGCCTCGGGGACTTTCCTTCTTCTTTTCTGTTTACCAAGCGGATAGGAACTGTTGTCATAGTGTAAATAGCACTTTGACCACAAAGCATGTTATTATTTGTAAACATCTTGCGCATTAAGTCATGCATTAGACCCCAGATTCCTCGCCATCTAGTCATTTTCCTCGGGTTTTGATATGCAGGTGGTTCATTTTATATGGTGCGGTGTGGGGAGGGCGATGCTGGAGTGGAGCTGTAGCACTAATTAGTTTCACAATGTTGATCTCATGAAATCCAATGTATTCCTTATGCATTGTTTGTGTGTTTGTTTGTTTGTTTGTTTGTGCGTCATAGAGGACTATGGCCCTGATTATTTTCCAGGTGAGATGCATTTGGTTTCATAGACTTGTACTCTGAATTTGGTGAAATACTCCAGTGCATTTGATGAAAAATGGATCCTCCTCTTGCTCACTCTCTTCCTCTGTGTTTAGAGAATCCGGACTCTCTTTCGGAGACTCCCGAATCTCTCCCTGGGACTTATCAGCAGCAGGTTCGACTTGACCCGGCAGTCCGTTCAGAACAGTCAGGTAGCCTATATGTCCGTATATCTGCTGAACTCTCCTGTTGTCAGATTCACAAATTATACCTTATAATGGTTTCTGTGCATGGCTCACACAGTATCTACAACTCATTTTCAAATGAGTGGCTTCATTTTCTGTTTGGGTTTCAGAGACAGAGTTGGAGACGGAGCCAACAGAACCTGGCCCTCTTGGTAAGAAACCTGCAGAGAAGAGTAAAGATGATCAATAGTGTTTTTTTTTTTTTTTTTTTTTTTTTTTTATGGAGTATCAAATTACTTTCCTATCCATTTGGTTGTGCTGTCTGATTGTTTGTGTGTAGACTGCAGAGAGGAGCAGTACCCATGCACCAGACTCTACTCTGTCCACAAGCCATGCAAGCAGTGCCTGAACAGCCTCTGCTTTTACAGGTATGTAAGGCTTTTCATGACATGGATATTTTTTTTTTTTTAAAAGCAGCTCACCCCAAAATGAAAATTCAGTCATTATCTACTCCTCCCCTCCCATGTCAGCCAAAACTCCACTGAAATTGGCAGGAAACAATTGAAGTTAACGAATCGATCTTTTTACAGCTCCAAAAAAAGCATGAAACACCCATCAAATGTCCTTAAGGAGCACCATATAGCACAATCCAAGTGTTTGTACCTCACGTCGTCGGTGAGGTAAATGTAGGAACTAATGAGGTAAATATTGGACTTTTGGACCTGCGGCGCAATCATTTAGCGACAAAACACTTGGATTTTACCGCACGGCATGCTTAGAGACATTTGATGGGCTTTTTAATGCTTATTCTGGAGCTCGTTAACTACCAATTTCAGTGGAGCCGAGTCCAAAAGTCTAATATTTACCTCATTAGTTCCTCGAGTTTCTTACCAACAATGTGAAGAAAAGGGAGGTAAAAACTACAGTGCTGGACCTACAATGCAATCATTTAGCTACAAAACAGCTGGACTTGGGCTGCATGGGCTGGTTAAAGAGACTTGATGAGCATTTTATGTGCCATGTTGGGCTTTGAAAAGAAGGTTCTTTTATTTTCAGTAGTTTGGGAGAAAGCTCAGATGGAACTTTTAGAGACTAACATGATGCGTCTTTGGTTGTCCTACAAACTTTTTACAATGTCCTACAACAAAGTTTTGCCACTGGCCATTTTCATTTTAGGGTGAACTATTCCTTTATTAACATTATCAGTGTTTAAGTACTCCAGTCTCACTAAGTGGCCTCACATTCCATTTTCCCTCAGTTTGCGGCGGGTGTACGTCATCAACAAGGAGGTGTGTGTACGGACCGTGTGTGCACATGAAGAGCTGCTCAGAGGTGGGTTCAGCTGCAACATAGTGTGTGTGTGTGTGTGAGTTGGTGTGCGTACCTCTATACAGATGTGCATATGTGGGCTAATCCCGCCTCTGTCTGTGTTTAGCGGACCTGTGCCGTGACCAGTTCTCTCGCTGCGGCGTGGCGGCGGTGAGCGGCCAGTGTGGATCACTAGGGAGCAGCTGCGGAAAGAGCTGCGGTGGCTGCTGATGGAACATGGGAGATCAGGGACACTACCTGCCCAAAATACTGCCACGTTTCCACCACCCATCCACACCCCAACATCCTCTTAGCTTGTCCTGTTCCTCCCGGTCACACCTCACCTTACCTCTGACTCCTCCTATACTCCACATTACTCCTGTGCCAAAACAACCTTCTGTATTTTAAGTTTGTTTCTCCACTTTCTTATATTTGCCCTTACCTATATATGTCAGACTAGTAGATCCTGTGTGTACAGATAAATATACTCAAAAAGAACATTGATGATTGTATAATTCACTGGTGCTATAAAATCATCACACTGGTGCTAGAAAAAGTAGCTCGCTATTAGAGATGCACATAAATAACTGCAAAACAGCCTTTTATACTTTTTTTGGCATATTGTACCGTATTAATCTCATCCTTATTGTGTTTTTTTTTAATTTTATTTTACTGTACTTGTGTGTTGAAAGCAGTCATTGTCATGATCAGCTCTACAATGGTGGCCACTGTGCACTGACATCAGACACGTAAATAATCAATATATGGTCGTCAATAATCTCATCATTGACTGGGAGGTTAAGATCGTGAGATCTGAAGAAAATAGGTGCTGAGTGACCTCAGTTTATGTACTACTGCCACTTGGATCTGTGCTTAGCAACCAAGCAGCAAGCGTATCTACATAAATGTTATATATTCATATTCCAGTGGCAAGAAGTGCTTTGAAAAGGCATCGCACAAATGGCCTCTGTACTACTGCTTTGTAAAACTGTCACTATAAAGACTGAGAAAAATAAACATTTTTTTAACTACAACTGTGGTGTGACAGATTCAAACATGAGGTCACCATCCATTTCTGTAATGTAATTTCAGAGTGATGGAAGGCACTGATGCAAGACGGAGCCTATTGAGTACACTGCTTGTTTATTCTCTTGCAGACATATTAGATCCATGTGTTTTCTCCGGATAAAGTCATGGTATTGTTATCATCTTTGACGATATCACTGTCTGCCAGTGTTCATTAGTAAAAAGTATGTACACCTAACACTACAAAACACAATAATACTGGACTTCTTGAGCTCTATACAACAGCATCGATATAACATTGTCCAGAAAACCAGCCAAATCTACGCCAGTTTCTAGGGGAAAATACAGCGCAGCTCCTTCATATGGTCAGTTTGTTTGTTTCCTGGCACTTGCGCGTAGTGAAGACCTTCCCTTTGTGTCCTGAACTGTGAATATGAATACGGAGGGACAGGGGCCAACTGCAAACTGGCAGAGTTGTGATTTTCATTCCTGCACTACATCCAGATTCTGTCTGGAGGAGAGTCCTGCGGTGATTTGAGTTTCTTCTTGAATAAGAGGAGGAAGTTAGGGAAGATGTTGAGCATGGATCAAGTAATAGACGGTTGCCAGTAATCAGCACACTGCTGGCATTTACAGCACAGTCCTGCTGCGGTGCAAATTACACTGTTCCACTTCCCAGCCTTGTTGTACGGTTATGGATGCTGCAGGTCCAGTGAAGCAGATTTCACTGTAAAAACTATCAGTCAAGCACCATCAACGATACTCATTTCTTTTCACTTGATAAAACAAACTGTATATTTAGCACTAGAGTTCTGAATGCAGGTGGTTATGATGTTTCCATGAGATGATACATATTGCTATCAGACATTCCTGTCGGTACGTTGATATGCTGGTCCCTTTTTGAATTTGTGCTTCTGGTTAAAAGTGGACGGTGGCCTCTTAGTTCCCTCCAGACAGCAGGGAGGAGGGAAGAGAGGGCTGCCGTCGCTTCATCTCCTGCTGTAGCTGCTCCTTCAGTGTGGCCACCTGCAGAACAGACAATGGGAGACAAAATGTTCTCTGGATTACCAATCTATGGTGCACTATATTGAAGATTTAGACCATAATCCAGGCTGTGCACATTACACAGGACAAGGTACTAGGGGCAGATGTGAAATGTGGAATGAGACCACGGTGACATTCACACGTGGAGACACTGCTACTCAAGTCACCAGACACATTTACAACATCATAACATTGTCAGATTAACCCAGTGAAATCCATTTAAGAAGCCCTAAAAGAATGTGTTGTGGGCACAAACTGATTTCAGCAACACTACAATGGAAAACAATCTTTTTTTAATTATGCAAATCGTCATTTCTTTGCCCTGTATTAGATTATTAGATGCAGCTCAGTCAAAGGAAGTCAGCTTACAAGGGAAGACCTGGGCCAAGATGACATCAAAAACAAAACAACAGTTCCACAGAAAAGAATAAAATCTAATAAAGTAAAATACAGTGCGGTAATTAGATAAATACACTGAGTGGGGCAGCTGGCAGCCTCACTTCCTCATACTTGTTTTTCCGGAGGTTTGTTCTGTCAGTGGGCAGAAATATTCTGCTGACTGGTTTATTTATGGAAACAGGGATGCTCAGTCAGAGGCTATCAAAGGAGCTGAATCAGACTTCAACTGTGCATGGAAATGTAACTAGTCTGTGCTCTTGTTTGACCTTTGACCCGGCGTCTCTACCTGTTCCTCCAGGCCTTTGACCCGGTGGCGGTGCGCTCTGTCTCTGGTAGCGAGGGTGCGCTCGACTTCCCTGTAGTTGGTCCTCAGCCTGTCCGCCTCACGCTGGGCCTCGTCACGCTGCCTCAACGAGCTCTCACACACACTCTGCGACTGCTCCATCTCAGACAGCTGAGTCTTTTCATGAGACACACAGACGGAAGAAAGGGAGATGTGTGCCAAAAGAGGAAAAGGTAGAAATCCAGTGATTTGGGATGAGATGCAAAAACACTTAATAGCAGATATAGGAAAGACTACACATGGACATAAATAAAAAAAAAAAAAATACAAAAAAGACTAAATACCATGCTTATTCATGACGCCTACATTTCACAACAGAATAACAACAATTTAATGAGCAGGTCACAGAAACTGCACAGTAATAAACATTTCTGGGACCCTAAACACCTCAGCTGTTTACGGGGCAGGAGAAGACAAATGGTTAATAGGCCCTTGCAGACAGGCCTACATAAGGACAACCAATCATTTGCCACTTTGGCCTCTCTGCAGCCTGGAAATGGTATTACAGGCCTCCTGATGTGTAGTCCTTCATTTTAAAGTGACATTTAATTAAAAAAGAAAAGTCATGTTTGTGTGCAGTTAACATTTCTGAAATTCACAAAACATCATTGTAAACATCTTATTGTTGGGTTTTCTCCTCAAGTCACAGCATTTTATTACAGTTTGAGTATTCAGCTATGGGGAGCTTGGTTTTAAATTACTCTGTGGCAGGATGGATTTGGTTAACTGAGGCGAAGTAAACAAAGGCTCAAGATGTGAAGCTACTCTGAGCCGTCACACGCCTGCTGCAGAGCCTCAACACAGATATTAATAAACTTTAAGGGCTGTCTCCACATTCTTACGGAGCTCACCGGCCTGATTTATCTGCTCTTAGAGCATGTTTGTCATGTAACCATTAAAGCTAGATCGAGCCATAACTTTAGTTTAGCACAGTAACTAATACAAAATGAAGCCGCCTGAGAGACATGTAATCTTTGCTTGTCATCTTTCTAATCTTTCGCTTTAAAGCCTTGATTGTGGGTGCCACCTCTTGTATTTTACTTTTCAGATATATTTTTTTGAAGGAAGCAGTGTCATCTCTGCCCCAAGAAAGATTGGGTCAGAGATGAAAGACAAAAGCAAAACGGTCCTCAGCTGCTCATCATTCAGTGTCTAGCAGAGCAGATGTATGCAGAGCTGGAGGCCTCAGGCCAGTGGGCTGTAATTGTTCTGTAATGATTCCAGCCCACTTAAAATGGGGTTATAGTGGCCTGGCTTTAAGCTAGTAGAACCCCCAGAGCTTTCAGGAATAATCTACAGGAATTCTGGGAGGCTGAAATAAATACAGAATGCAAAAGTGATCTCCTATACTAACAATGTCTAGCCTGGCTGACTCACAAGTTTCTTTTTTAAATCACACACTCTGCACTTTCCACTGCATCTACCAAGCACAAGCTATCCTTATGTTTTACAGTGGCAATCACTGACAGGCTGTCGCTCACACTCACCAGACAACTGGCAGCATCTCCTTTCTCATGCTAACCAACCCCTCATTTCTCAAGGCAGCGAAGACAATACAAAACTATTTTTTAAACTGGAGTTTATGTGTGGTTTGAGAATGAGTGAAGGGGAAGAATTTATTCAAAGCAGAATAAATTAAAGCCAATCAATGGAATGTATTTGGCTGATTAGAGACCATTTACCCACTTTAAAGCATGTTTGTTTGGCTGTGTCCTTCCCAGTCAAGTATGATTGGGTCCAGGCAATTCAAGCTGTTGACACACTCTCTCGAGCTCTCACCTCACCGGCAGAGGTGTGAAAACAACAGCTAAGAAAATACATTCCATGGCAAGTCAGTGTCGCCAGGACTCACGCTGCTATCCAGCAGCATTTTGGCTTTCCTTGCCCAGTGGTTTAGACCCTGTTCTCACAATGCAAATATTAACTATGGTGTCTGCAATATAGTGACTGGAGTAAACTTACTGAGTGTATAAATGCTTGATCCTCAAATTTGGCCCAGACCATTTGCTGCATCTTATCCCGTCTCTCTCCCCTGTCTTTCCTGTCTCTCTCTACTATGATTATAAGATAAAGCAGAAATGCCCCCCCAAAAATGGTTTAAAAATAAATGTTTGGCCTCTCCCTACCTGCAGCAGAATTATCTGTTGCTGGGCTTCCTGCAGCTCTTGTTCAGTAGTGTTTAGAGAGCGGTCCAAGCGGCTTTTCTCTGCAGAGAGGCGCATACTGCCTTCTTCTGTCTTCAGCTTCTGGCGTTCAACCTAATGAGAGGTGCAGTTATACAAACATAACCAGTATAGCATGGGAACGAATGAAAGTAAAGCCATATGCGACAGAGGATAAACATACTAGACAGGTCTTGCTTTTGTTGTAAATAAAGGTGCAAGTGCACAACTGCATGTGGTCCTGACCTTATCCAGTGTATTTCTCAGTGCATTTTTGTCTTTTTCCAGCCTGGCAGCCTGCCTCTCAGCATCTTTCTTTTCGGTCTCAAGCATGGCAACGGCTCTCTGTAGCCCGCGCAGTCTTTCCTCCACAGTTGCCCGCTCCGTCTGCGCAGACTGGGCGCTGCGCTGGGCTTCCATAAGACTGGCTGAACGCTGGCGCAGAGCCTGCAGTATGACAAAGAGAGGTCATGAACAAAGACATGACTCCAGGGATTGTAAAGTCTAAAGAAATGGCTGTGGAATAGTTAATACATAATAGTACAAAAGTTGTAACGTCATGGCCTATCTTTTTTATCCACAGAGGATTTTTTCACTCTTTCCCAGCTCAGGTAGGGTCACAGCCCTGGGTCGGCTGCAGGTTAGTGGCGCTGAAGCTTGTAAAGTTTCAGCATCTTGCACAAGCAGCAGGTGCGACACCCGCATTTTCACAAAAACATGATTTCACCCCCCACACTTTTTCCTGAGGTAACGTTAGTTACCGCTGAAAAGCAACAAAGTTCACAAATGTAATGTTTGGCGGCTCTTCATCAGTATTTACAACTGTTTCCAGCAGCAGTCCTTCCTTGTTTACGATGGTTGCTAGGCAACAGTAACTTCACTCTTGTTCGTAGTTGGCGGCATGCATGTTGCTCGCGCGCACGCGCGCGAATGTAAACAATGCCTCCTCCTGTCGAAACGGTGTTTCAGTCACTCGCCGTCGACTGTGACAAGGAAACACAGATCAGAGGTTTGAAACGGATGGTTCCATATGTAACCCAGGTTCTCTGACTGGAGAGACTAGATCTAGTATACGATAGAGAACGGCTATTTAGGCTAACTAGTTGGTAATGGTTTTTTTTTGTAACTTTGTCTTAGGTGATAACTTATATCACCTAACATCAGACTTGAACATAAAGTTAACTGTTAAATAGCAGGTGGCAAACAAATTTAACTGAAGCAAATGGTAGCTTGCCAATTTCAACGACTCAAGGAAAAAAGACAATTAAAGTCTCACTGTTTATATTTTTGTGAAAGTCATTGATTATAGTATGTGAATGCTGGTGAATATAGTATCTTATAAGATATGTCTATAATCATAATAACAATAACAACAATAATTTATCATTATTATTATTATTATCATCATCATCATCATCATCATCATTATAATTAGTAGTATTATTGCATGACATTCTTCTTGATTTGGCATGTCGTGGAGACTGAACGGACGTCAAAGGTAGGAGGTTACGGTGCTCATGTCCCAACCCTAGATCCCCCACACTTTCAAAATCGCTGCTCTGCCCCTGCTCACAACACCTCTGTGCTGTCCCCTGATGATGATGATGATGATGATGATGATGGGGCAAGTAAAGAGTCTCTCCCATGTGCGTCTCCCTCACCTCTTGAGTGTTGGTGAGCTCAACGTCCAGCTCCTCCCGTCTCAGCTCGCTCTGGTTCAGCTCCCTCTGCAGACTCTGCACACGCTCAGTGAGGGTGGCCATGTTTCTCTTTGCCTCAGCCACAGATGAGCGGGCATCATCCATTTGTTCCTGAAAGGCACAGAGGAATACTCCGATCACCGGTGAGCTATCACTTGCATCAGCCAAGGACAATTTTTGCATCTCTCTAACTCACCTGTAGAAGTCTTTTGTCCTGTTCTGCTACACTCAGAGTCTTCTGTATTGCGGCCAGGCGGCCCTGCGTGGCACTGTGAGCCGCCGCAGCCTCCTGAAGGCTCTGGTTGAGGTACTGGGTCTTGTCTTTGAGCAAGGATTCTCCCTCCTGTGCTTTGAGCAGAGCCTGCTTCAACTTCTCCACCTCTCTCTGCAGCAGAGCCACACGGGTTTCGCCCTCTGCTACCTGAGAGACACAGATGTCTTTTCATTTCTTGAATCAATGTATGATTCAATGAGCAAACCATCAAAAACGGTGACCAAACTTTATGAACAATTCTTATTTTCTGTTACTATGGTTACAGGATGTGGTAAGTAAGGGATTTTGGAGCTGCTTCTGTTATACTGAATACTGCAAAATGCATTATGCTCAGATAGGAGCCAGCCCTCAGCTCAATATAGGTAAATTTTTCCTGTCCCCTTGTCAAACCAGACAAACTCAACTTTGTATTAAAAACAGTGCTTCTTGTATAGTGAATGCTGCTGCACATAACTCATGTATATAAACCCCAAATCGTTCAAATTTATCACTAAAAGGTATAAAAGGACAAGTTCCTGGCTGTGTTTGGGTTTCTTTTGACAGCTGTAGCCCTGGCCCGCTCTACCTGTTTGAGAAGAGAGTCATGGCGCTCCTGGGAGGCCTGGCTCTCAGCCTCCCTGTCTCCCAGGCTCAGTTTGAGTCTCTGCAGCTCCCCCTCCAGACTGCGCCTCCCCAGCTCCACCCTGGTGGCCCGGGCCTCAGCAGCCTCCAGGGCTTCTCTCAGACGCTTCCTCTCTGCCTCCAGACGCATTTCAGCTGCACGCTGCTTACTTAACTGATCCTGCAGAGGCGGGGGGGGGGAGTAGAGAAACATTTGAAACTTTTGTTGGTGAACATTTAGGCAGCAGATTCTGTTGTTATCTAACAGGGAGCTGAGTTTTAGAAGCAGAGTCCAGACGTATAGAAGGATAGGCAGACACTGCACAATGCCTGCTACTTAAAGGCAAGACAGACACACAGATGATCCACAGCTGGCTGCCCTCCTCCGTCTGTGCATTTACCTTAAATTGTCACGTTTCTCCTGTTGGCTCCTAATAAATCTTGCTGAGACTTTTCCAAAAATGCCTCTTTGTTCTAAAAGTGTTCAATTCCACACTTTTTTTTCTGCAGCCCCCACCCCCTCTTCAGCTCTGACTATCCCCTATATTCCTCATGCCACCAGCTCCCTCAGTCTTACCCACATGGCTCTCTTGATGTCCATGCTCCTCCTGTTGTTCAAAATGTGAATTGTTTTGTGTGTGTGTGTGTGTGTGTGTGTGTGTGTGTGTGTGTGTGTGTGTGTGAAGGTTGGCTTGATAAAACTGGACATATGGAGAGCTGACATGGAAACTCACAAGGGGCATCACATTGTGTGTGGCATCTGTTGTTATTATATTTCCCACCAGTTTCTCCTTCCACACCTTCAACAACCATCGAGCACTGGCATATGGTCGTCTTGGCAGATCAGAGGTCACTCACTGTGCATGTCGCAGTGCGCTTGCATAGTGTCGGTATACACGCACACGAGCGCATGGGTGTGTACCTGCGTGTGTTTCTTTTCCGTCTCCGAGGCTTGCAGCGCTCTCTCTAAATCCTTCACTTTGTCAATGAGAGCTCTTCTCTCCCTTTCTCCTCTCCTCACCACCTCCTCCTGTTGCTGCAGCAGCGTCTGAGTGGTAGTCAGGCGCCCATCCACACCACGTTTCCCTGCAAAACACACACAGATCACTTATACATGCAACAAAAACAGAATGGAGTGTTTGACAATATACATGTGCTTGGTTTGGGAGTGTTTTTCCTTTGATAGAGTGCTTAGATGAATAAAATGACATTCCACCTTCTTGGCATTCCTGCAGGGTGTTTCGTAGCTGAGTCAGACGGATCTCAGCAGAGTCTCTCTCCCCGGT
Organism: Myripristis murdjan; assembly: GCF_902150065.1. NCBI lineage: Eukaryota > Metazoa > Chordata > Actinopteri > Holocentriformes > Holocentridae > Myripristis > Myripristis murdjan. Next base: position 18,232,298 of record NC_043984.1, on the reverse strand, counting down.
CACCTCCTCTAGCTCCCGCTGGAGAGCCCCCAACTGGCATCGGGCATCATCCTTTACAACAAGCAAGAACCAAAGTCTTAAATCACATAAAAACAAGAACATGTATGGACTATGACAGGTGTATTATGATGAACCTTTCCTGTGTAGTGTGTCATGCTGTGCTGCTGCATTACCCGCTCTCTCTGTGCATCCCGGAGCTCTTGGAGGAAGTCTCGCAGACCACTTCGCAGCGTGTCCGGGTCAAGCTCTGGCAGGGGGAGAGGAAGAGGTGTGTTCCCCCTCTCAGGAGAAATGGGCCCTGAGATTGAAGTATTGTCAGGCGTATTGACCCCGAACTCTGCCAGAATGAAATGACATATACCAGAATTAGTGGAACAGCTCTTGTTTTTTTGTTGCAGCTTCAAAAGAAACACTGTCTTCAAATGAAATATTGTCTTATGTGGCATACTGTTGCTGTCCAGTGAAAAGGTTTTTGCAGGACAATAGTGGAATGTAATGTCATGTTTCACTCTCACCCTTAGGAGGTGACAGCGAGGCGCGTTGAGGGGAGATGCTGTGGTGGCGTGAGAAGCCGCTGGGAGCCGGCGAGCCTCCCCTCGGGCTCCTGCCCCGGCCTCCTGCCCCGATGCCCAGTGTTCGCGTAAGCGCCGACTGGAGGCTGCCCAAACGAAACTCCAGGTCCCTCCTCCCGGCCTCGGCCCGGGCCAGTTCTGCCTCTGTGGCAGCCAGTCGGCCCTGGGCCTCGCTCAGCTGCAGGCTGGACTGAGCGGCAGAGTCCTGAGCCGTCTGGGCGCGTAGGGCCAGGTTCTTGGCTTCGTCCTGCAGCTTCTTCTCACAGCCGCGCGCCTCCTGCAGCTGAGAAGTCAGCTCTCGCTCACAGCTGCGCCAACCTGACTCCGACTCCACCAGACGCTTTTGAATCATGGAAAGCTAGGGCAAAAAAAAAAAAAAAAAAAAGAGAGAAAAGAGGGAAAGACAGGAGGCATGACATTAAAGACAGCAGTCGTAGGTAAATCGGTAAGTCTAGAAAACTCTTTTCAGCCTCCTCCTCCCACCTCACCTCTTTCTTGATGGAGTTTCTCGCTGTTTCGGCTTCGGTTAACTTCTGTTTGAGAGTGAAAACTTCTTTCCCTCTCTCGTCATCCCTCTGCTCCTCCAGCGACAGCCGAGTCTGCAATTCTGCCACCTCCCTCCCTTTCTGCTCTTTCTCTCCATCCAGAACCTTCACCTGGAGCCAAGAAAAGCACACATCATCACACACCCACTCTTCTGAAAACGTTCACAGTTGCCTGTTTTCTGTTGACTACATGTAAGTCCAGACTGAAAACCAAAGCTGAATGGAATTTTGTATTCAAAGCGCCTCTTTACAGTGAAGCGGCTTTTTGCTTATTTGCTTGTTCCAGAGGTGGGAATGAGTATCGCCGGGGTGACTGACCTGTCTGCGGAGCTCCTGGAGCTCTCGCCGCGCCTCAAGTCGTGACCTTTCCACCTCTCTCAGGCAGCTGCGCAGCTCAGTCACCTCCTTCTGGGCCGATGAAAAACTCTCTTCCAGCACAGCAAGTCTTTGCTCCTTCTCCTCACACTGTCGCTTCACACTGACATGCACACACAAACACGCGCACAGTGGCTATGAAAACATTCAAACATGCACATGCACCTCTTTCATTTGTGTTATTGCTGATTTTTTCTTTTACCTGATTCTTTCTGTTTCGGCACTTCTGAGACTTTCTCTTAGCTGGGTGTTTGACTGGCTGAGAGTGTCCCTCTCCTTGGTGAGATCACCGAGGGTGCGGTGTAGCTCTATGCCATCTCTCCTGTGGCCCTCAGCAGCCTCCTGGGTTTGGTTGAGACGCCTCTCCAGGTCCAGCATGTCGCGCCGCAGCTGGTCTCGGCTCTCCTCGCTGGCTGAGAGAGAAGTTCTGCACTGCTCCAGCTGGAAAGGAGAATGTAATGTTGGGTTATTATACTTTGCAGAATACAATCATACCTGCAAAACGTAAGATATGATATGATAAGGGTTTTTATTTTCACAAAACTATTTTTCCATTATTGATTTGTTACTTTTAAATGAGTGTTTCTTCCACCACTGTATGTAGCATCCTCTCACCTCTTTGAGAGCAACATCAGCGTGTGACTGTAAGTCGGTGCAAGTCTCCCGCAGACTCTGCAGTTCCCGGTCATGAGCACAGGCCGCATCCTCCAACCGAGAACAAAGCTCCTGCAGCTCGTTGGTCAGAGCCCCGACTCTAGTCTGGAGAAAAAAAAAAAAAAGAAAAAAAAAAGAACTCAATTAATCTTCCTTCTGGTTTTGTGCTGACAAATCAAGAAAGGATGCAGCAACGAGAGAAGCTGAATTCAGACAATAAAACAAAATCACTGTGTTGTGGCTTCCTACCTGCTCCTGTTCTCTGTAATGAGCTGCCTCCCTGGTCATGCGCTCAGCCTCCAGCGCTGTAGCCGACAGGTCGGCCTGCAGCGTGGACACTCGGTCAGACAGCACTGCCTTCTCTGCCTCCTTCAGGGAAAGGGCCTGGGAACAGGAAATAGGTCTTGTGACATACAGGTGGAGCCTTAATGTAGCACAGTGTAGCTGCGCTGTATCTGCATGGCCTCTCCGAATCCTGAACCCGACTCATTCAGACCTGTTGTTTCTCAGTCTCAGCCTGCAGGAGACACTGATCTCTATCATGTTGAAGGCTCCTCACTTCATCCCTCAGGTCCTCCTTCTCTCTCTCTGCTCTGAGGACCTGATCCTCGGCCTCCTGTCTGAGCTTCCGCAGAGCTGCCTCCTGCTCCATCAGCAGGCTGTGGCGAAGGGTTTCCTGTGGAGCAGAACAGTCAAGGGCCCAAAAACTTAAACATGGATTACACAATCATGTGTATCAGCAGCCTAGTAACAAGCTTAAATGTGAAAACAGGTCTGCATGCAGTGCTTTAAGTAACACTGAACCTCCTCACCTTTTCTGAGGCCAGTCTCTCGACCTCCTCCTGATGTTCAGAGATGGCGTTGCGTAAGGCCTGCTGGGCTTCCAACTGTGCAGCGCTCAGTTCCTGAGTCAGAGCCTGTCTGCTCCTCTCAGCCTGGGCCAGTGCATTCTCCCCATCTGAGCGCACACGCCTCAGCTCGGCTGAAAACCCCGTCCAGAACACAACCAAATACAATTAGTTTGTTGTTGTTCTGTCATTATGTTACTGAGCAATTGTCTTTCTCAGTTTACCAAATGGCTTTAGTTTAGTCATTTGGGATACCAAGAGGCATATTTGTGTCATGATTTCCAGCTGTTTCTCTCCTCTGCCCTTTTGCTGTTTAACTCTATAAATCCACCCCAAATCTGTTCACAATCCTTCCTCTTTCTTTGCTTTTACATATCTTCTTTGCACATTTCTGTCTATTTCTGCTGTTGCCGCCTCGTCCCTCACCTGTTGCAGTCTCACAGCGGACTCGAAGACTTTGATTCTCTGTTTCCAGCTGATCTCTGCGAGACTCCATTTGCACGAGCTGCTGCTGCACCTCAAACAGGCTCGTCTCCAGGGACTCCCGCTCCGATCTGCAGGGGCAGAGACTCAAACACTAGTAACACAGACAGGTACGTCCAAATGTATGCTCTCAACGCTAAGCACATGCACAGCCAACATGCACACACCTGAAGGCAGTCAGCTCCTCTGCCAGCATGGAGTTCTCCCTCTCAGATGCAGTCAGCTGCACCACCAGCGCTGCTCTCTCTCGGGCCAGTTCTGCCCGACCACGACCGGCCTCCTCCAAGGCCACTTCCTGCCGCTGGCCTTCTCCTCTGATAAGACCTAACTCTGATCCCAGAGAGCTCACCTCGCCGCACAGCTATCAACAAAGGCCACACAGGCACAAAGTGAATGACGAGAAAAAAAAACACCAGGAGCCATAAAGGTATGAAATGGAGTTGAAAAGAAAAGGAATATGCAAAGGGAGAATCCGCCATGATATTCAAATCATTGCAGGAGTTTCAGAAGAAAAGTTGTGATTTACAAATTACTGTTCCTTCCTTTTTTTCACCTGCCTCATCTAATTCTGCCTTAGTTAGTGATTTCCTGCATTATCAAGAATGTCTTTGACATCCTCTGAGGAATGGGCACGAATTTGTTGCATTCAACTGTGGCTTTAAGTGTGGATAGGGACAGCCATAGCCATTGTGATGACATAGTAAGAGCAAGACAGCAAGTTTTTCTAGATGATAAAAAGTGAGAGTCATATTCCTTGATCAAAATGCTACAAAATGCTACATTCTACAATGAAGTTCTGTCTGTGTGATTGTTGAACATTAGTGCAAAATAAAGTCTGGAAAGAAACCCAAGCACTTTGATTCTGAGGGACTGTTGATGTTTTAGGTTTTGAGCATTTAACTGCAGGAATAATAAAAAAGACACCATCAAACAACAGATATGCAAGGAATACATCCAAAATAACTGCTTTTCAATGGTATTACCAGGTTTTAGGGTTTATTTTACTTTCCAGTGATGATGCATCATAATCTATTATGTACCTGAGTGACTTTATCCTGCAGTTTAAGTCTCTCAGACCTGAGACTCTGGAGCTCAGCCTCCATCCCAACCCGGCTCAGCTCGGTGTCCTGCAGTGACTGGTGCAGCGTGATGCGGGCAGAGTCGAGCTCCAGCCTGTCCTGCTCCAGCCGGACCAGCTCATCCCTGATGGTCAGCTTCTCCTGCTCCGCCTCCCTCCTCTGAGCCTGCAGCAGGGCCTTCTCCTCCTCCAGCTGAAGGGATCGGTACAAGGCTCAGTGAGGAAACTGCTTGACACTTGTGCAACCCCGTAAGAGGTCACATACACATAATGATTCTCCTACCTGGATGATGATGGTGTTCAGGTCAGCTTTGTCCTGGGCCAGACCCTCATTCATGCTGCCCATCTTGGCCAGAGAGTCCCGGAGAGCCGCTTCCTCAGACTGGAGCTTATTAACCAGCAGGGAGAGTTCTGCATTGCTGCTCTCGGCCTGGACAGAGACAGAGCATTATCATCACAAACAAAAGAAGAACACAGAAAAAATGGGAAAAAATGAATGAAAATGAAAAAGCAAACATTGCAGGTTGACACCCGCCTGACTTTTGTCTTACCCGAGCGAGCGATTCAGAGAGTTGGGCTTTTTCTCGCTCCAGCAGCTGCCTCTCAACCTCCCCCTGCTGGTGGGTCTCCCTCACTGCAGATAACTCCCCGCGCTGCACTGAGGCTCGACCCTCACTCTGCTCCCATTGCCTCTGACTGCATCAAAACATAACATATACAATAACAACACATTTTTGATTTCTGGGTAGGACACTTCTATAAGAACCGGGGTCTGCGTGTGTATTCATTTGCCTGGCATGCATTTGTGTGCATTTGTCTTGCATTAAAGAAACACAGTCTACATTTGTACACAAGGCAGGACGTTAGAAGTCAGGAAGAAGGAAATTCTGGGAAGCTGTGGTCTTTTGAGTGACTACATGCACAAATATACACTATGGCATTTTGTTTTTACTGGTTGAATGTCCTCATCCCATTTACTTAATCAGTTAGGTCACTCACACTCTCTGAGTCTCTGCCTTGGCCCGGTCTCTCTCCTGAACGGACGCCTCCTTCTCCTCTCTCTCATGATCTCGTTCTCGCTGTGCGGAGGTCACCGCCAGCTGCAGCCTCTCACAGTCCATCTGCAGGATCTGCGCACTGCTCTGTGCTGCCTGCGCTGTCTTCTCCAAGCTCACCTTCTCACTAGGAGGAGCAAGACAAGACAAGGGGAACAAATAATGAAAAGAGAAGATACAATAAGACAGTATGTTGTAGAGTTATTGTGCACTAAAAGATCCAAGACTTGGACAAGTGAGGATTGGGAAGTAGCTCGTAAACACGGTGAAAACTATCCATTTACCCGGCCAGTGCGTCTCTCTCCTGCTTCAGACGGTCTCTTTCTCTCTGGGTGGTCTCCCTCTCTCTCTGAGCAGCATCCCGCTCTCCCTGCAGGGCTTGGTTACGCTGCTCTACATCTTTTTTGGCTGACTCGCTCTCTGCAAGCTGCCTGCGCACCTGCTGTAGCGATGACTGGGCAGAGAAGAGACGGCCTCGAACATCCTGCAAACAACAGGACAAGACAGAAGAGTAGATGATTGACTGTTGAGAGGTAAAGGCAAAGTAATCGTTTCACTCTATATCGATGGCAACCTGCTATATCTACAGCAGTGACAGAAATAAAAGGAGTTTATGCTCTACTAGAGTGTGGGTGGATGTTTGTATAGAGGTTAGGCAGATAAAAATTTTCAAATTCAAACTCAAACTGCCAGATCAAATCCTGACTGGCAAAAAAAGCTGAGCAGGTGAAGTGAATGAAGTATAGTTCCACTGTCACGGTGCCATTGAGTAAGGCATTTCGGCTCCATTACTGTGGCATTGGAGCTGGTTACAAGTCACCTGCAGCAGGAGACTGAGGCTGTATCTGGGCAGCTTGAAGCGGACTCTTGCTGAAAGAGACTCAATGTGCAGCAAATCTTTCCCAAAGGTTAAAAATTACGCAAATATCATCCCTCTTCAAAGGTGCATCAGGGTGAAAAATGAAAGTATTACGATGAAAAACAGTGGAGTAAGTATTCGGGGAGGATAGATAAGAGTTTGCTGGAGTATTGCATTGAGATGAAGAGAGACGGGAAAGGTCACAGCAGACTGGAAACCCCATAAATCACAACACACAGAAACTATCTGGATGGATAGATTGCACAGGGCTTAAGTGGGAAAATATCTTTTTTTTTTGTATTTTGGATTAACTGTTCCTTTAAGCACAACTGCATCCAGCATGGTATCCATCCTTAATCTATGTAATGAAATCTGTGCGTACAGCTGAGCACTGTGTGAATACACGAAAACACTGTATTCCAACAGCAGCGTCTGGGATCATTTCTCACGCTGATGGTTTAAAAATGGATGAGATACCTGCAGCTGGAGCTGCCTGTTGGCCACTGCAGAGCGCAGAGCAGACAGGCCTGCCTCTGGGAGAGGAGCCAGGGAGTAGACGCGAGTGGGTGAGGAGGATCTGCGAGGAGACAGGGAGCGGTGCGGAGAGCAGCCGCGGATCAAGGCTAACAGAGGAGCTGCAGAGTTGTCCTGGTCCGCCTCTGAGGATGACTCTCCATCTGACACGACAGTCTGTAAAACGAGATTCAAATGAGACATTCCCATCATTGTGTGATGATGATGATGGTGTGTGTGTGTGTTTGTGTGTATATGTGTATTTGTGTGTTTACCTGGGCAATGTCCCGTAATGTGTCTAGCAGTGTCTCAGTGTGTGTTCTCATCATCTGCATGTCCGTCTCATTGTTATCGCTCCGTTCCTGAGAGAAAACCAGTATAAATGAAGTGCACAGACATTATTCAGCTGCAGCTGCTGGCCAATAAGAAACCGAAACAGCCGGAGCCACAATGGCCAACTCTCACCTCAAGCCTCCTCGTCAAGACAACAACATCTCTGTCTTTCTCCTCAATTTGGCCCTTCAGTCTCTCTCCCTCTCGCACTGACTCCGACAACCTGGAAGGTGAACACATAAGAAAAGGTATGTTAAATTTCTTTTTCAGTTTATTGTCACTCATCTGATGACAAAATTGGCATGAGCACTCAAGCCTCTGGGCTCACTGACCTGACATTGAGCTCACTTCTCTCTGCATCTGTTCTGGTCTGAAGATTCATCATCTCCGTCACTCTTTCTCTCAGCTGCTGCTCCAGCTGAAGCCGCAGGGCTGTCTCCCGCTCCAGGGCCAGAGCCGTCTCTCCGTCCCGGCTCTGCAGCGTGGCACACACACCTGCGCAGGACACCTGTGCAGAGTGGGACGTCCGAGCCAGCTCATTACGCATGTCTGACAGGTCCCTGCCATCGAGAAGGAGGGGAGAGTGGACATTGTGTTAGCATCATATTATTCTATTTTTAGTAAATCCTTATTTCTCTGAGCTGTCCTTGCAAAAAAGCAGTTTTGAGAAGACAGCATTGCCTGGTCTTTTTAAGTACTGTAAACACCAGAGGCACTGAATCCTAAATATGAAACACAATATGAAACATGCATGTGCACACTCTCCAAAGTGCTCACATTTTGAGTCACATGTGAGTGAGTCACATTTTGTTCTGTGCCTTCATTTAAGTGCAAGTCGGGTCAATAGTTGTATTGCATTTTGCAAACTGTTGATTTTTACCTTTCAGTGGCAGTCTTCAGTTCACAGATGTGCCGACGGAAGCCGACGACTTGCCGCCACAGCGTCAGCAGACGACTGTGCTCACTGCTAAAATAACTGTGGAAAGACTGAAAAAGACGCCAGAGACAGGGGAGACAAAGATAATCAGAAAAATAATCTTTAAGTCACATTTCTTCAGATAAGTCGCTTTATTTTTCTGGCAGATATCCATCCCCCTACCTCTTCCTCTCTTCTCCAGTCAGACTCCTTTTGCTCCAGTTCCTCTCGGGCTTTCGTCCAATCAGCAGTGAGCCTGCGTATGTCCTGGCTGAGCGCCTCATTGGCCAGACCAGCCTGCTCCAACTGCTCCCTCAGCATGGCATTGACTGCAGACAAGCTGCTGCTCCTGCAAACACAACAACATCACAAGTCAGCAGCTAATCAATCAAACTCATCGAACGAGTCGCGGGAAATGGGAAGCTGGACAGAAATTCCCAATATTCTGAGATGTGTTCAGGAGATTCAAATCGTCCATGCATGTTACATCACCTTTGTTGTTCCTCCTCCAGCCGGATTAAAGCATCCTCTAGGTTGCTGCTGGGTTCATCTTCATGGCGACTGTTTGATGTTTCACTGTTACCCTAAACAAGATAAACAACATTTGACTATGAAAAACACTATACAGACAATGCGGCGGCGTGGATAGAGTACGGCCACCATATCTAATGTCATGACAAACTTACACTTAGCCTGTGCTGCTCCAACTCAGATGACCTCTCCTGCAGCATCTGCTCTAGATCCCCACACTTCTTTTTGTACTGAAGTACCTGAAATTGGCAATAAAAATATTACGGTCTGTCACACTTGGACAGACCGTAATATTTTCAGCATTTCGGCAAAGCTCAAAATGCTGAAACGCACATACCTTGGCCTGCAACTTCTGCACAAGCTGCGCCTGCCTCTGCTGGCCCTCCTGGTAGGCGGTGAGTTTGCGCTTGTAGGCCGCTTGCTCCTCGTCCAGCCGCCTGCGCAAATCCACATTCTGTTGTGCCAGGCTGCGGGACTCCGATGAATCGTGGTCCCCGTTTCCCGTTTCAAATCGCAGCGCCTGCTCCAGCTGTGGATGTAATTAAAAGTAAGAGGGAGGGCTGATGTTTAATTTTGCACAAGGTCATTTGCCAGAACAGTCGCATTCCTGAATCCTGATAGATCTACATAGATGTGAGCAGATTATTATGTGCAAGGATAAACAGCAGTGTGCATTTTTAAAAAGAAAAAAAAAAAGTCTGACATGATTTACACTTGGGTTGATTAACATTTAATTGGGACCAGTATGCCCCTAATTTTAATAATAGAAAAATGATACATGCTGTTTGTGCTGTGGTGGGATATTTACACTCACAAAGCAGACATATGCTGCTTAATACCGAACTTGGGAAAACTGCCTTTAGTATCTCTGAGCCCATTAACATGAGAGAAGGTTTTTAAACAAACAAACTATTCATTTTTGTGTTTAATTATGTTTTTTCTATGACATTTTATGTTACATTAAATGTCTTAACCCATAGTAGTTTGCATTTTTACATTGTTTTGTTGTTCTGTATCTTATCTCTCTGTATTTTATATGGCCAAATGTGTTTAATCTGTAACTCGACACAACTGTAAGATGAGAAATCTTCCCTAGTGGTTCTCTTGATTTAAATAAAAGCTTAATTATACCCAAACCTGTGTGTAAGACAATCTACATGCAGTTCTATGATATTATGTTCACAGTAGGAACTCCAAATTCCTCTCTCAACCTCTTCTGTTTGTTAGCATGTGTACAGTATGACTGTAATGTGGTTGGCCACTTTGTAAACATATGATTGGTGCTGATGAGTAAAGAGTTAAAGAAGCTTTAGATGTTTCAAACTACCCTGTAGCACTTCTTAATGAACAAGCGTGAGAGAGAGAGTAATCATGGATGTTGAAATTTTATGCTTTAATGACAAAATAAGCAATGGTATTGTCAGTGTCTGCTCTGAATCCCACAGTTCTCAGATATTTATGCAAAATAAATCATGCAATTAGTTTAACTAGTATGGCAGGAGGCTTGGCTAAAGCGTGTTGCCATCCCGACACTGAGCCAAACAAGTAAATTACTTCATATGGGGAAAATGGAAAAGGCTTCAGAGAAATGCAACTTATTCAAAACACTGATTTTAAATAGTTCTTTTACGTCAAATAAATCTCTCTGCTGAGAAAGACGTTGCAGTGAAACCTCTAATGGTTAATGATTTGGGGAATCTGTAGTTCAGTAGGAGCTGGAGTAAACTAAACAGCTGTCCCCAATGAACATCTTTTCACTCAGTGTGTGAGGCTGTTTGTTTGAACATTTATAAGCATCTATGAATTTTGAAAAGAAAACATTTTATTAGGAGGAAAACATTTCTCCACAACGGCTACCGTTTGTTTTTGGGCCCAGACTTGCACACTGCCCTGACTTTGTCCAACCAAAACAACATAAAGCGCCCACCCACTAGACCTCATCTCTTCTCCCCTGAAGCCCCTGTTTACAGTCACCCTGGGTGACAACTGCCATAGCAACATGCCACTTCACTTCATTCCAGCCCCCGTCACCAGGGAGACCAGCAAATCTCTCCCGACAAAGAAAATACTGAAATGAGAAAAAAGGGAAAGGGGTCCTGTGTTCATTCTAGGCATAAATGTCTGTTTAACCTGGCCAAAATTGATTTTTTTTTTCAATGAGTATTTAACAGAGAGTCTTGTGTTGGCACTTTCTATAGAGAGAGTGCAAATAATTGGTTAATCATTTACAAAAGTAATTAAATAGCAATAAACAAGGATCTTCCTACCAATGATCTCTCTTTCTCTCTGTCGAATCGTCTCTCATCGAATCTCTTTATCCAACTGCTAAGGCCAACTTCCACTTATCTGTCCTTGTTTCAGCTCTTTGCACACCTCTACCTGTTTAGCCATGTGTTTCTGCCGCTGGTGTTGTTGTCATTGTGTCTGCCTTACCCTCTCACTAATGGCACCGTACTTGATGGCGAGCTCATCTCGATCGGCTCTGCTGTGGGCCAGCAGGTCCTCCAGCCTCCCCAGCTCTCCCTGCAGCACCCGGTTCTCCTCCTGGAGGGACATGACGGAGGACATGGCTCCTGCTGCTTAGGGAGACACAGAGAGAGAAATCAGATTTAAAAAGCAGGGAGTAGAAGCAATGGTCTTGATTTGACGACACCAGCGTTGCCTTAAAAATTTTAAAAATAAATATTAAGGGGACTGCAGTGGCTTACAGCTATCGTTGAGGTTCTTTGTGACGATTTCCCGGACTCGAGCTGGTAGACATGTAGGAGTGGCGTCTGGTGAAGGGCCTCGGACCGTCAGCCTCTTCTCCTCAGACAGAACGCTCTCCTCCAGCTTCTGACATAAAAAGCAGGCATCTGGTTATTAACACGCAGACAATGAGAGAGGAAGAGACAGGGACAGAGAACAGAGAGGCTGCTGCACACCTGATAAGGACACATCCTCTCTCAAACATGAAACACAGCTCATACAAAGGAACTCAATACAATGTTTGGGGAACTGAATGATAGAGAAGCTCTAATTATGCACCTAGTGCTGTGAGGCCAGGTGACACCACATCAAAACTCCTGCCTGATGAAAACACAATACCGATCCATCCAACACCACACACTCGCGCGTCACACCAAGCGCGCCCGCGACGCACCAGATCACACTCACTTTCTGTATTATGAGTAAAGATGAGAAGACAAGAAAATGTCAGGGCTACTTCACCTGGATCACAGACTCCAGTTTAGACTCGGAGTCTGGATTTTCCGGAGCGCTCATTGCTGCGGCAGCTACAACGTCCTTGCTTGTCGGAAATAGGATTAACGCGTCTATTAACGCGACGGATTCATCAATTTGTCCGCGTCGTTTTCCAACCGGGCCGACAAATTAGAGAAGTTCATAACCTAGAGAGCTATTTGCAGGTGGAGCGGAAAAAACTCTGGTCCTAGTCGGCTTGGATAAAGTGGAGAAGTAAAGGGACCGTCCGGTGCGCGTCCCCTCCTCTCTGAGGAAGCCAGGCAGAGATTGAGGACAGCAGGATTAGCAGGTTTTAAGATGCCTCCCCCCCGTGGACACACACACACACACACACACACACACACACACACACACACACACACACACACACACACACACACACAAACACCCCACTCTCACTGTGTGCGCATTCACCTCCAGTCCTGTAAAAAAAAAAAAAAAATGCTGCTATTCAGCTGCAAAGCGAGAACGAGGTGAAATAAACTTTAAGAGGCGCCCAAAAGTTCAAAGTATGCTCTCACCTTCAGTCACAAATGATGGACCAGTTTTTTATAATCCACTCATAAAACAGAAAATAAAAAAATAAATTAGGATATCAACACTTTTGCATGCAAATGCCATCACCAAACTGAGTTATCCACATATTCATAAACTTCGTGCGTGTGTGGTCCTATTTTTTCAAAGGACACTTGTGGATTTTTTTTTTTTTTTCAAATTATTATCTGAAATATTTTAAAGTAATAAAAGTTAACCAACAGTTTTGCCAGCTACCGTGAAAGTATTTCATGCTAAGTGCCTCAGAACTGCACTCCATCCTGATAGAAACTGAGACAGAAACAACCACATGCAACCGTAAATCATATTCTTACAAAAAGCAGCCTACACAGTTATGAGTCCAAACTATAACAAGCACTAAGCCATCAAGAGCACGAGGCTTTCTGTTTGCATTGCCATAGTTACAAACAAGAGGTTCATTATGTCAGCACCAGACCCCCCATTCCTCAGAGCAGCATCCAACCCAGCACACACACACACACACACACACACACACACACACACACACACACACACACACACACACACACACACACACAGAGAACACAGTTACTACAAGCACAACACAGCCTAAAACCAGTTAATAAAGAAGCAATGCTGTAAATGTTCATTCACAGATAAGGACAGTCAGCAACATTAGCACAGCTGTAACTTCGGTTTGTCCATATCTTGTTCGAGCATTTAATAAGATGGACTAAAGAGCGGTCGCCTGCGTGGGTCCCCTTCAGTAGATTTTACATTGAACTTGGTGTAAATTCTCAACATGTAAGTCCAATTGTTATGTAATATGACATTTGCACAGACAATAATCTTGATCAACTAGATTCAACTATAGATTTTTTTTTTTTAACATCTATGGCGCCCCCTATTGGTCTGTCAACATGTTGGCAAGATGGCCAGCACAGATTTACTTAAAGTTTGAGATAGATAGATAGATAGATAGATAGATAGATAGATAGATAGATAGATAGATAGATAGATAGATAGATAGATAGGTCTTAAAAAGCTCTAGTCCTACACTGGATCGATCTGTAGTCTAAGATCAGAGGTTCAACACTGCCAAGACTCACTCTGTCTGAAGTCACATGAGGATAATGTACTGCTCCCTGATGGAGTAAATGTCACCGGCTGCAGGCTCATCACCGTGGCCGGACTAAGCCTGATTATAGTTGAATGTGCCCAGGTAAGCTGTGTGATGCGATTCACAACCACCACCAGTGATGCAGAAACAAATGAAGACCTGGGTAAAGTTTAACCAGCCCATCATAAGGCAGACCACGACCTGTGCAGCCAACCAGTCACCTGTTACCATTTATCCTCTTGCAACACTTTGGCATCGCTTACTGCGGTGTATTTAGGCCACTGTGTCACTTTCTGTCACCATCCTATCAGTTTAATTCTTCAACTTCAGTGACACAAATGCACCCAAAAGGACACGCCCAGTTTTTAAAAAGTTCCGGAGGGAGATGTGGGGGCTAATGCAGACATCAAACTCAATTAAACTAATAATGATGAATTTGGACTTTTAGGCTTGGCATAAAGAATTGTGCAGTGGATATGTTCCCCTGTGATCCCGATCGCATCCTGGATGCAGGGCTCACACCGAGATGTCCACATCAGCCCCCGGAGCGAAAATACTACTTCCCTGTGTGATTTCCATCCTCACCTCGACTGATCGGCCTGTTGCATATCATTCGGATTTCCTTCCATTCCTCCAAAATCAGGCTTATGATGGGTACAGGGGAGAGGTAAAGCCAACACATAACAACAACAACAACATCACGGTGGTAGTGGTGCCTCTGCGGTGTCAGCAGCTTGCAGGAATAATGTTGCCTTGTTCCGAAAGCGTCTCCATGCTTTTTCCGGGGAGGGACTTCCAGTTCACAGTGCCGAGAGAGCAGCACTGCAGTCGACATGGACATGATGATCACATTGTCATCATGTTGTCATATGACCACACTTCCAATTTCAGCGATAGTCTTTTAATGCTACGTTGGAGGGTCTGCAAATGGTAACGTGTACCTCCATGCTTTCCGTCATTCTCGCTTTTTTTGTTCAACAGCGAATTACGACCTACACGAGGCTGACTAGCTTCTGGAGAGGGCCCACCAAAACGACTCATAAAAACGGTACAAATTGATTAAACATATAACCGTGCTCCATTACTTCACTTTAACAAGAGCGCATTTGAATCCACCGTAGCCTGATCAGACTAACTGATCATTCATGAAAATTTGGGGGATTTTTTTTTTTTTTTTTTAATCAATCAAAGAACACCATTTGAATCTGTGGTTGTCTAACTTTTTGCATGCAAACAAAATAAATGCAAAAAAAAAAAAAAAAAAAAAAAAAAAAAGCCCACAGACCTCATTTTGACTTTGAAGGTGGAGTCACCTCTGACATGTTTTTTGTCAGCAGAGAAGAAAACAAAAGTGGAAATAGTCAAACTAGGATCAGTAGCATTGTGATAAAAAGTAACTGTGCTAAAAAGGAAAGTTAAATTAGGCTCTGGTTCCTTTTGTTTGGGACCCCCCTGCAACACTCTCAATGACCCCTTGTGTTCCCCACACCCCAGTTTGGGAACCACTGATTTACATAGTGTTTGTATGCAAGCCTAAATTACATTTCCTTAACTTGTCATCACCTGTAAACTATGTTTATAACTCAAGGAGACTTATGGAACAGCAATCTAAAATTTATCAAAATACATTACTCACTTGGTAAACCTTTGGATGATGGATGGATGATGTTGATTCCAGTTAACAGGTTAACTGTTAGTACTTTCTGTGTACTTACTGTGCAGCATCATCATCTGTGAAGCACCAGAGCCACACGTTTCAATTTAAAACAATAAAAATAAAAACAAGGCCCAGTTACCAATATATCGTTTATTTACAAGAGAGCATAGGTTTACATTTATACATTTTTTTTTCAGAAAGGCACTTAAGCAAATATTGACTGAAAATTATGACCATAAGATTCTGAGGATTCCTATTTGGTAAAAGGCACATTTTTCAATGTGGAGGAAAAAACAGACCTGGGTGAAATCGTATGATGTGGATATATAAAAACAAAAAGAAATACAAACATCAACACACAACAACAAAAAAAAAAATTCAATGTTCAACTAAAGAGCAATTGTCTTTTTTCCCCAACACCATGAGAAAAACAATTTTAGTATGTTTGATAAGGGCTTAAGAGGTTAATCTAAAATATAATTCAAATCATTATCCCATCTTTGCAAAGTTTCCTTCACGATCTTTAAAAAGCAAAAGCATGACAAGAAATTTTAGTTATGAACAGAAAACAAAATGCACATACACAGCGAGACACAACATGGATACTTCAATAGCAAAACTACTTTAAAAAAGGCAATAATAACCTTGAGAGGAGTGGTGCTGGTCTGATGAGATAAACGTGTGCTGTAAAAACTAAGGAAAACAGTCGCACAAAGAAAACAGAGGGAGTGAAATAAGGCCACCTCGCACCGAAGGCAGTTCATAGACATTTTCACCTGATTAGTGTGACAAGACAACCTTTCCCTTCAACCACCAATAAGCCCCACTACCCCAAACAGAGCACACAGACTCTTTAAGGCAAATGATGACAGGTTTAGTGGTTATCTGACTCCTACAATAAAACGACAGCTCCTATTGCATAGCTGGGTATCAAAACGGCTCCAAAATACAACATTTTGCTTTCTGTTCCAAAAGACTGTGTTGGTCATTGGGCGATATCTGAAAAAAAAAGAAAAAAGGAAAAAAAAAAAAAGAAATCACTCCTTTCACAACAAAGTGCCCTGAAGGAGCCAGGTCAAGTTTGCTAAATAGTTCCTTGCTTTTTGCATTTCATCCACCACAATCTTTCTGTCCATGGAATGTATGGAACCTGAGAGTGTGCACGTGTTTTCCGGCGCTCGACTAAAACTGCACCCATCCTGATTTGACTGTTTCATTACTGGAGCTGTGGAGAGGAGGTGGTGGACGATGAGACATGATGGCGAGGAAAAGGAAAATCCACAAAAACAAAAATCAAGGCAAACAACATATGATGGATTACTGCACAGAAAACAAAACAAAACATGTAGCTTCTTCAACACTTACTTGGAACCTGCAGATGTAAAATCCCCCCACACGTCAGTAGCTGGTTGGGCTGCAGAGATGGGAGACCCAAAGTCTACCAGAGGCGCTGAGATTCAGGAAAGTTGTGACAACAATTAGATTTAGGTGTCAACATGCAAGACGTAAATATTGTTCAGACCATGCAGAAGTATGAAGAATGGGTAGAGAAAGGCTGCAGGAGTCACCGGTGTTTGTTTGTGTAGCAGGGGCTGTCTGCTGGCCTGGAGGAGGTGTTAGGAGGCCACCGGCCTTCACTCCTGGTGGGGGTGGGAGGAGACCCCCACCCACCGGCCGCGATTTTGCACCAGCTGAATCCTTCTTTTTGATGTTCTGGGACAAAGAGAGGCATGAGCGTTTTTAAATATTCCTGGGCTTTGAAATTAGTTCCTTTTCCTCCTGTTCAATTCATTATTTCCATCACTTATATTCAGGATAGGCCAATTACTGATTGTTGCATCGGCCAATATCAGCTTTACCAAAAAATGCTGGTATTGGTCCAATATTATTTTAGCTGTTGATATTTGGCTGATAGTGACATTAGCACTTCTGTGAGAGTGTTAATGAACTTTAAAATCAGCAAGTAAACTGCCATGGCTTTTTTGTTAAAAACAAAATATAACAACCCACACAAATAAGATATTAAGATATACCTGTCTGGAAAGCTTAGCATGTTTGTACCTTCATTTGCACTGTGATTCTTATGAAAAATACCTGTCCATATTGATATCGGCCGTTATCGGTAAAAAGATATCAAACATCAGTATCGGCCTCAAAATGCTCACCCCAATGCTGATTTTGATTGTCTGTCCCTCTTTGAAGCCAAGATCCAGTTTAGGTGCTGAGCTCTGAGAAGCCTCTAGTTTTGCAAGCTCGCCCTCTTGCTTCACCCACCTGTAGGGCCAACAAACAAACTTAGCTGATAATCTGTTGAAAAAGGGTGTCACTGTAATCGTTTCAGATAAGACAAAAATGTCATGATACCTGTTGGGAAACTGGGTTTTTGCAGTAGCAAAGGATATTGATGAGAATACAACAGAGGAACATAAGGAGATTTAAGATGTTCATGAGGCTAAAGCAGAGCCACCGCTGACAGCTAAACAGTTTAACATTTACAAATATAAAAGCGTACAGGCAGTGAAACAACATACACGAGCTGTACAGATGTGAATGAAATGAGCGCTCATTATCATTATCATATTTATAGATGGAGGAACAAATGTGCAGTGTCCAAAAACATATGCAGAACAGATCAGAAGGCAGAGGAGTGTAACTCACTTGAAATGGTCTTGTAAAGCCACGTTGAAGTCAAAGGAGTCTCCACGATCGGCAAAACCGAGACCAATGAAGGCGTGACGTCCTTTAATCAAAACCATTATATCATCACAAACACTTCAGTCTACTTTTTGACTACAGTCTCAAACAGGTCTTTAGAGAAAAGAGATAATTTGCTACACTCTACACAGTGGAGTAAGTCTACTTTGATAAGCCCAATCTAAATGTGCTTCAAATGAGAGACCAAACAAAACACCCTGGGGTTTGTAGCTTCATAAATGATCAATAAATAAACTGCAAGGACTGTTTAATTTCATTTCTTAATACTGTAAACCAGGCAGCTGAAAACATCTCAGAGTGATATTTAATCTAAGCATAACATTTTTTAACCATGCATTCCTCAATATGACTCCAATAAATGTCAATATCTAACACATACACTATGCAAAATATACAGCCTATGATCTAACATTAGGTGTTGTCATAAACAATAGCTATCGCCAAGATTTAGGCCTACTTAAAAAAAAGATTCTTGATATTGATAATCATCATCATGAAATAATACAAAGTTTGTAACAAAGGGTGGAAAACCCTGCTTGATTTGCATTGTTGCAAAGTGTACATGCATTATATATGTGTGTCTTCTTTGCACTATGTTTTCAAAATGAATAAAAATTCCATGCATCATTTTTATGTAAATACATGTATTTCCAAATGTAAACTAAATTGTATTTAGTTTACATTTGGATTAAATTTTTGTGCAAAATAATTTGGGAAAAAAAAAGATTTGAATTGATGTAATTGTGGATCAAAGTGTCTTACCATTGCCATCCTCTATCCGTACCACAAAGTACCTGCTAGAGTCTGTGACTGCTTCGACGGCACATCCTGGATACTGTTCGACTGGGGCTTGGGCAAACAGTTCTCCTGAAAAGAGCAAATTTACACTGATGACCCTGATGAATCCCTCGGGACTGTTTCTGTATCATATGCAGTCAAGAGCAAAGATTGATGGGATCAGACAAAGCTGTGATAACTTGCTTGTTGACAAGTGCTTTGATAAGGTCATAAAACTGTCATAAAAATGTGCTGATTTATTTCAACTGTTCTCTGTTTGATGGATGTGAACTAAACAGTCCAAAACTTGCAAGCCATTAGAATATTGGTGGTTTCTAATAAATATTTAGAGTGATGCCAGCAACATCAAGTTTTAGTACACAGGGACAGAGGAACAACTCCCAGAATCAAGTTAATTTTGATCCTTTATGTCTGGCATCAGTGTGGATCCTTGTTATATTTACACAGATTATAAAAATCCAGATGTAACTGCACCCATACCGCGCTGAGCATCAGATCACACGAAGCAAAGAGGTGGCAGGTACAGACCACCATCAGGATTCATAAAGATTGAGCAAAGCTAAGTGTCTGCTGTGAATTTAGTCAAATGAATTTGCAAATAACTGCAGCGTGAAGCTTTGTTTATGATGCTGTGACATCTACATTTTAGTGTAAAGTAAATGCATTGTGCTAATTCTGTTTTAATGAACCGGAATCAGAATTGCTATTTAAATTGTTTTGGGTCAGTTTGTCACCTGAATTATAATATACTGTGCATTTTATTAGTCTGCCCTGGTGTTATAGAGTAGGTTGTATTTTAAGCTCTATTTATAAATTTTTGCGGAAAAGTGCAAACCAATTTCAGTATGGACATGAGAGATGCATCCTAATTACAGTGTTAATTATACTGTGGCATAATCTTTAGTCAGGATACAAGATATATGTTAATACCAGGTACAGATGGGGCCCTAATTCACAAAGTACAATAAACATGTAGGAGTTTTCGACACTGGTAAAGAAACATCAGCAATTCATCTAGTGAATCAAGCTGACACAGAGGGGACATAAGATAACACAGCCTCACATTCAGCAGCCAAAATCAGCAGGGACATTCCATGTTTGTTTACCTGAGTTTTTGTCCTCTAACTTGATGAAGGCTATTTTGCCCTTGGCAGTGATTTTCATCCTACCACTCCACGCAGGCTCATCCAGCTTCCAGTCAGCAGCTCTAGAGGGAGAGGGAAAACAAACCTGGCTTTTATGAAAGTAGTTTCTGTGACTCATTTGCAGACACAGCTGACAAAAATCATTGTTTTCTCTCTGGCAGCTCTTGCTTTGAAGAAGAGGAAGTGAAATCCAGGGGAATGCACTCGTCTGTCACGCTCTTCAACACAGTTACATCAGTGACACGCACAAACAAATAACTCTGTCCTCTCTTCTGAGCTTAGCTTCAGAGTTTTTGGACAAGAACTGTGGCTGTACCTCATTAATTTTGGAGCTAGAATTAAACAGTGACTGTGATCAATGCGCAGACAGTTTTAAATAAAACAGTATTCAATCCAATCCTATGAAAAAGCAAAACAACAGCACTTCTTGTGCATTACTTCCATATTTTAGAGTGCATGGACTATTTAAACTATTTTTGGGAATTTCCCAGTTTGGGATCAATAAAGTAAATCTATCTAACTATCTATCTATCTATCTAAACTAATACACATGGCATTAAATAATAAAGTGGACCCATGAAGTAAAAAATAAATACATAAAGAACGTAAAAACAAAGTGGAACTGGTGGAATAGCCACTACTTGTTTCACTTCACATAAATTGCATCCTATCTCTCAGATGTCGCATCTGGCTTTGAGTCATGAAGCATAAACTGCATTTCCATTGAAAAATTTGGTTTTTACCGTTTGAGGGTAAAAGTTGCCCTAAGACACTGTCAATATCTCTCATTGTGATTTAGATGCACAGTTGGGTGCACTTATGTAAAAAAATAAAAATAAAGCACAATAAAATAAAATGAAATAAATGAACATATCAATAAGAAAACAAAAAAACACACAGGTATAGGGTGTAAGGTGTGTTTCACTTGCCGACATTAGGAACTTAATAAAGCTTTAGAAAAGATGATTGCCTTGAGAGAGGATATCCAAAACAGCACAAACATAAATTTATACTGTTTATAGAAGTATAAATAGTTAAGTCGCCCCAAATCAGAGAAATACACTACACTAGGGCTGGGCGATATGGACAAAATCAAACATCACAATATCTTTGACCAACTACCTCGATATTGATATTGTAGGGATGATTGTTGGTGCTTTCATAGAATATTTACACACCAGAGATTTTTGATAAACAACCGCCAGTTGTTCACACTGCTCTGAAAACTGCAAACAAATAAATGTGAGAGGTTTTGAATAGCAGTTTGGTACACAGCGCATTTTAAGAGCACATTTCATTGACATCTAATCCAAAATAGTTGTATTTGAACTGCAGCCTTAACTTTGACATCTTAACTTGGACTATTTCCCTTAACCCCAATCATTTCACCTGCAGGTACTAACGTTACAAACTGTTTGTCTTCAAAGCGGAAGATGCAATATAACCCAGCCAGGCAAACAAAGCTCTCTTTAAGTAAGAGGAGACACAGATAAGTTGGGCTGCTTTCTGATACTGTCAACCTGTTGGATAGCGTGTTAGCTTAGCGTCCCAAGGCCCATTATCGGACACAATTGTGCAGTCCCTGGTAATATGTCAGCCTTGACAGCAAGCCTGCTGAAACAAACTACTGATAAACAATGCAACAGTCGTCTTTAAACTCTGTGTCTGGTTCGATAGCTAATGTAACCCACGCCTATGTTTCCTGGACATTTACCAATGCAGCGCAGATACATGTGTCCTTTATCGGACAAGGCACAAAGCCCTGTCGTGTTTGATACCATCAAGGCATTAGTTTGGTATTAAAGGCCTGTTATCATTTCCCATCCCAAGCTTGAGCAAACTCGAATTCCTCCTTCTCTTTTCCTCCACAGCTCGGTCTCCCTGCGCCTTTACCAGCTGGGGATATGAGATGAGCCTGTCCGATTTCAGTAACTTCACAGCTAGCATAGTTATGAGACCAACCTAAATCCGTAGCCTACGTCAAAATATGTGTCTGCCGTTGCAAACTGGCTTCATCAGTAGTAAACATGTTGGGAAACTATGAACTGGTTGTTTAAACGGTTGCCTTTATCTAAACTTGTTTATTGGGGAAATGAAAGCAAGCAGACACCGCTGGTTGTCCGATAATGGACGCAGAGGTGTCAGACTAGCCTTCTGCTCGACACTTGTCCTGCACTCAGTCTCTCACTGCCGTCACTGAAGCAGCTCAGCTTACCGATAGCCTCGGTTTGAGGCCCGCGGCGGAATCCGGTACACATGAACCTCGGGCTTCACACAAAGTATCGACTCATAACTGTTGTCTTCTGCCATTTTGTCAAGTTTCACTAACTACACCAACTTCCCGAAACTCAATGGACGACCTCGGCTTGACTGGAGCGGAGAGACGAGAGCAGGATGAACGCGTCGTGCTGAGTTACAACAGCGCCTCTTGTGGCGAGGATGAGTTCGTGCACCCCCAAACTCATTGATACTGTCATCACAAACCCATAAAATTACGTTGTATTATATTTCACTCATGAAGAGGTTACATCGGCTCTCCACTGAACTCTATGTTAAATTAAATTATGTCCCAGTCTAACAGTTAACGTCCAATCCGCTGCTCTAACATCACCAACAGAGTTAATGATGGACTCAGTTATGTTCCACAGTTATTGCACATTTCCTCAGTAATACATTTGAAAGCAATGGGTGTCCTCAGTGGGAGAGGGCTCATTTAATCTACTTGCAGTGTCATATGCTGACATTAAGTTCATGTCCTCTATTCGTCCCCTCCTTCTCCCTCATACCTTTAATGAAGCAGAAAAAACATGAGTGATTTTTTAAAATAGTTTGAAAAGAGAGACCTATCGCCTTACAGTATATGCTGCTGGTTCTCTCTAGAATCTGAAGAGGTTTCACAAATAATAAAACCTGATTACGTAGTTTACTCTGACTGAAAAAAACAACAACACATTAATGCCACATGAACCAATGTCGACATGTTGATAAAGAGAAGTCTTCATCTTGAATGAGTAATACGGCTATAGAGGTTTTGGCTTGCATGTCCTGTGTTCAGTTCTGTAAGTAACTGTCTGGAGCTTTCAAATTTGGAATTTTGACCAATTATTCAATTATTGTGTATCCATCAGGTCAATCAGTGTTTTTAAATGCTGAAATTAAAATTACAATTAAAGTTGTAACTCAGACTGTGAAGTTGTATGTCATTTAAATTTGTTTAATTGGTAGTAAAACAATAAAATAAAGAGATCTATGAGTTAGAATCCCAATGTAATTATTGGACATCACCAAGTCCTTTGTTTCAAAAATCCATTTATATAACTATACATTATATTTTTCAATGTTGTTCATACAAAAGCAACCACGCTTGCCATCAGTCAGGCCGCTTTATGATTTTTGACTTACTTTCAAGTTGAGTGTAGAATTAATTTTATCTCAAGATTCAAACTAAGCTGTGACATCAAACAATCCATAATAAGCACAAAAAACAACTCACATATGCAAAGTTGTGTCTCTTATTTTCCATCTTTATTAAAGGGTACTCACATTTCATGTGTTTTTCAAGTTTCAAGATGACAAGACAATGACTTGAATTGATTCAGCCTCAAATTGGACAAGCGGTGGTGAATGACTGAAACAGAGATCCATAGATCTACTTCCAATTCTCAATTTAAAATGACTGCAAATCCCTTTAATCTCAATATTTTGTCTCAATCTCTGGGTATCTTCGTTGGTCTGTGTGCACATACATCGTATCCATGGTCATTACATATCATCTCATAAAGCAAAAATACTATTACAGATGCACTAAGCAACTCTGCACACTGATAGCTCCAGTTGTCAGCAAATGGTGATTGGTTTGAATTTCGGAGACTTCAGCATCCAATAAAGACGATTCAGTAAACCATGCACTCCTACGACCTCAAATGTCTTCTTCTTTAGTGGCTGGCTGGCTGGTGAAGTCACTGAGTTCAGCTTTCTCTTGACAAACCACTCGCACGCTGTTGTTTAGGGGCAACTTTTACACTTTGTCAGTTCTACTTTGCACCAACAAAACTGCTCATCGGAGACCATAGCAACACCAGAAATTAATTTGGGCAAACAGGGTGAATGGTGAACAGGACACTCCTCTCTGATGCAGTCTCATGTTATGGGTGTATTTGGGTGGGTGTACTTTTACAAACTTTATGCACTTTTACATAAATAATAATAAAAAAAACTTGATTAATGCAGCTTAAAATACCGTCTCAATCAAGCAGGGTTAACTAAATGAGTCATTTTCATCAGTGAACCTGCCCTAAATTTAAAAAACAACAACTAGTGCAACTTACAACCAGCACTGACAGCACCGTCCACTAGAGTACCTGTAAAAAAAAACTTTCTATGGCCAAACTGCTAAAAAGTGGGGTATCGTGGGGAGAGAACAAAAAACATACATGAGTATCGGCTTGAATGACATTTGTAACTGTGGTCATCATTTAAGGCATACAAGACTCAATGCATTGAGTTTAGTAAAAATCACTTCTCTATTAGGTTATGTGGCACTTGTTACCAATATTGCCATGACAACAGCATTTGATTAGAGTCCGCTTTTGTTGAACTCATGGTGTGCCAGCCATTCCTGGTTTAAATCCCGCTGGGTGAAAAACACCACGATTTACACACACACCAACGCTTGGCAGTGTAGAATTTGACTTCAATCAAAAACACTGGTACAAAGGTGACTTTGGCCTCTCAAATTAGATACATATTTGTTTTTTTTTTTGTTTGTTTTTCATTTAATCACAAGTTCACCTGACCTTTAATAAAAATGTCTGCCAAAAAAGGCAGCAGCTGATAAGCCTCTTTAATGCAACCAACAAACTGGAGTAATGAAAGTATTTATTTGTTCTAAATGAAGTATCTAACTGATTGAAGAAGTCATCGTATGGCTATGTCACCCTCCATGTTGGGCGCCAACTATATATATATTTTTTTAATTCAGTTTCCAAACACAGAGGACAGCAAATATGATAGGTCCAAAAGAGATCAAACTCTTCTTTGCTAGACAAATGCATTACAGCTGGCTGTAAGAGAGGTTAGTCAGGTTTGGCTAGGCTGATTAAAAATAGAAAGGCAACACGAAACAGGGCCATAACACTGGAAAATTTGAGATGAAGTTGAACTGATTAATGTGTAAAAAAAAAAAAAAAAAAAAAAAAAAAACCAACAACAACAAAAAAAACCACTAGTTTATGACACTAGTTTTCTATGCTGTCTACACCATCTACTTTCTTTCAAACCACTGTTGTCCTGACTTAAACATACTATATCTCAGAGCAAAAAACATCCAGAGACATAAACAAACAATGTACACTGTTTAAAATAAGAAATACACAAACATAACAGAGCACAGGTAGTTAGGCAATTTGTAAAAAATAATCCAGGGACTACTTCTTTGATAATTATTGCTTGAACAATCTTAGACTTAGTGACACTCTGTCCCTCCCGTCCATCATCTTTGGCCATAGGCTGAGTGCCCACCAGGCATCTCTCCACAGGCCGGCAGTGCCAAAACAGAAGCCTGTGCCAAGCGCTGGTTCAGGTGGGTGCTGTTGCTAAGCAACTATTTAAAACAGCACAGTGCATTTTTACTAGAAGTTGAATTGTTTTGAGTTTCTAGCGCTCTGCTGAAAACACAATAAGCTCTCAGCACCATCGAGCACTTCATTTCCACAGAGACAGAAGCCAGCGCTGTTGAGACAGGTCCCCGGTGGACACGCAGCCAAACTCCACTTTCTAGCAGTGGGAAAGGCCAGCTCATTCGTTTGCATGCCTCCAGAGGATTTGTACCAATTCATTAACTCTCCTTATTCGCCCCTGGAGGTTAGAAACCCGATGCCCTAGCTCTCAGAGGGGCAACGACCAAGCAGGGGAAATCATAGGGCACCTCATGGTTCATCATAGGACGTATCACAGTATGTAGGGACCTGAGGCGATATCCTGTTCAGCAGGGAACAGAAGGGGGTTCAGATCCCTGGCTGATTTCTGCCAGCCCCTTGCAACTTTCCACACAGGGAAGAGACAAGGCGAAAGCCAAAAACACACACCAGTAAGCAGAGTGGGGAGGGTGGGACAGCTCATCTCATTAAGTGTTACATCTAATGTCAGACAACTTTTCTGTCATCCCACCACTCTGCTCTTCATACACACTGCCACCCTACATGCCCTCTCTGGAGAGACGGCTGATTCCTCACAGCAGCCGGCTCTTATTTATCTGCAGAGGCGGAAGCCTGAGGTGCCATCTGGCCCGGTTGGTTGACGGATCACGTGATTGTTTGGACGAACTGGTTCTGATGGTTGCTGTGCATTCACACGAATTTGCCTGATGATAGGAAGAGATGAAGAATTTGTTACAGAACAGAGTGACGTTAGTACATCTGCATCTGTTGTTCTTTGAATCGATGGAGGATATTATTTGGGGTATTTTCTAAAATAATGTCATACCTGTCCTGGCATGGTTTGTCCTGAGGCATATCTTCAGACGTCGCACTACCCAAAATCCTTTTTCGGGCCTCTGCGTACTCTGCCTCCCGCTGCGCCAAAGACTTCATCTGCTGAGAAGGACGGGAGGAGGATGCAGGGTTTCCTGTAGTACCGTTGTTTGAAGGACGCTTCAAAATGCGAATTTGCGGTGGGGGTGCTGCTGGCAGGGAGTCATCCTGGATTACAATAGCAGTCCGCACAGGTGAGCCACCCGAACCCAAGATGGACTTCCTACATAGGAGTATAAGAATAAAATTATCACTTTGCATCTACACCACATCACCTTTTGAAACACATCTTTGAAATCATTAGGTTTGCTTACTTTGTTTCCTGATTTATTTTCAGCTTCGCCTCAAGTCTTCTCTCTATTTCCTACAGAGAAAAACAATTGAGAGCACTTTTGGTTAATGGACGAGATGCATCATCTGCTCATTGAGTCTCATTTTTCTGTTAGAAGATCACTTTTCTGATCACTTGACACCTGACAAAACCATTTTTAAAAGGAGGGATAGCTCTCATTTTTACATCAAGTTATCTGCACCGGAATTTATGGGTGGGCAGTTTTGACCAATCTGGATTAAAACTTGTTCAGAAAAAAATAGGGGTGGGGAAAAAACTTGACACACCATAGTACTGCAATACTTTGTATGCCAATATTGTATTGATACATGGACGCCAAATATTAATATTGCACTGCCAAGAATCAGTGCAACATGTATGACAGTTTTTTTTTTTTTTCAATGACAGAGCTAGTCAGTCTGTCTGCTTGACAGCCCTATTCTGCTGCAATAAAAATGACTGAAGTGAGATGAACATTATGAAAAATTTATCTTATTAGTTAAAAACAGATGATGACAAAATTTTCCCTTGGGGACAGATTTTGCAGTTGAAAAGGTTTGCAATGCAAGGCATAATGCAAAATGTTTAAAACTGCAATACTATCTTATCGTAACTCAAGTATGGTGATATTATAGGGGCCTCTGGTGATTCCCACACCTAGAAAAAAGCAACAACACTGAATTCCCATTACTACTGTACCTCCTTGCTACAATCTCCACCACTACCACTATCTCTAAAGCTGTTATAGAGCCATGCGCCAGAAATCAAGACAAAGTTATTGGATCTGCAGTCTTTAGTTCAGGCATGTCTGTAAGATCTGAGCCTGGCCATAAACTGAGCTGAGTCTATACTGTAAAGGCAGCGTCAAGCTTGAGTTCAGACGGTCATTTCCGCAATGGGCGGGTCAAAACAATTGGTAGACATAACTGGAATAAAGCTCTCGATTTTAGAAAAATTGAAGTATGATTTGGGAGGTGATTTCTTTAGTGTTTTCATGGTGGCGGACAGGTTTCCCAGCATTTGAAGTTGTGCGGTAACAGCTGACCGTGTGGCCGAGGGGCCCGCAGCGCGCCGCCCGGGCAGCCGAGCTAGCTAAACTACTTTGGACGGGCTGCTCCTTTAACCAGGCTGGTCAAAACAAACCTTGCCTTCTTGTTTTAAACATATCACAAACCCCAACGACGCGACTGCCCTGGCGTTTTAACAGCAGAGAGGTTACACAGCCATGTAAAGTGTGTCTCACCCCGCTATCCGCCGCTTCCTCCCAGCTCTCTGCAATCTCTTCGTCCTCCATGTTTACAGAATCGGTGTGTTTCCCTCTCTCCACCGCCTGTTTTCCATCGAGCGGAGGACGCACTGTAGAGCGGCACAAGCCTCGTAACCAGTTAAACTTACTAAACTTTTATTTTAGAAGCACAAGAGGTATCTGGATGCTAACCGAGTGGCATAGCCAGGCCGTCCGCTCGGTGTGTTGTTGACGCTCCGGTGGCTGAGCGCAGCCTCCCTGCGGCCGCACCACTGTGGCTTTAAACTCCGCGTCACATCCACCTCGGCTCCAAAATGGTCTCTGGCATCTTTTTGTTTTTTCTTCTCCGTTATTTGATTAAATTCAGGTCAAGCGCACGAAATATACAGGATATTTCCTCTCTGTAAATATATAATGGACAACACATAACAAAATGCAGGGGAAAGAAAGAAAGAAAAAACCTTCGGCGTCTGATAACTAATGGGAGTAAATTTGAAATGTCTAAGTAATTTCATGGAGTTTGCCAATTTGTGATATCTGAGTTTTACATTTTCAGTAGTAGTCAATTATATTTTCAAATCGGTTGAAGGAGGGCTTTAAAAAAATAGGTTTCAAATATTATATACATAAATCATTTTATGGATAAAATATGTGACCAAAATAATAATCAAATTAATTATATGAGTCATCTTTTGCGAAATTATGCTGTAAATCAAAGCAAAAGGAAGCACTGTGGAAACGATTAAAAAAGATATGTTTGTTCCCTCCTCAGCTGTTTATTCATGCTCACGTCGTAATACATCAGTAACATTTTAATTCTTCCTAAAATCAGAACAAAGACTGAAGACCTACCTTTCTTAGCCTGTTTTTTTTTTTTTTTTTTTTTAATTTTATCTATTTGTTTATTTATTGTAGCCAGTTTGGACAAACTGGCTACAATACACCGAGAATAAACCAAAAAGGACATCCATTTTGGTCTACCCTCGGTTGTTTGGGTTTAATAACCTGGTAATCTGGTTTTACTCACCTCCATGCATGTCCTCACTTTTCTGTTTTATTATTTCATCTTGCTGTCTTAACCATTTATTTACTTTTTTATCTACTGTTTGGAGGTTTTGTTTGTTTGTGTGTTTGTTTTCTGCTGTTCATATTTTACTCTTTTTTTATGTTGTTTTATCTGTTTCTTATTGGTTTTAATCCTGCATCGGGTGTTTCCTCTTTGCAGATCGACGACATTTATGATAGCACTTCCTCAGCGCCTCTTTTTATTGTTTATTTTTTTCTTGCAAAAATAATGCATAGTTTGATTTAGTGATTGATATTGATTGAGAAATATTGGGGAAAACGAGACCCCTGAAATATTTTTTTGCACTGTGACTAAAGAAGAGAAATGTTTAGATATCTAACTGTGAACACTACTTCTCTCTCTCTCTCTCTCTCTCTCTCTCTCTCTCTCTGTGTCTCTCTCTCTCTCACTCACTCACACACACACACACACACACACACACACACACACACACACACACACACACACACCATCAACCTGTCATCACGAGACAGTGCAGGACAATCAGTGCACTGGGGTTACCATGGCTGCGGGGTCGGGAGCGCGCACTGCCCCTCTGTAATGAAGGGACGCGGCCGCCGCAGCGCCATCACCCCTCCTCATGGGCAAGGTTTATTACATTTTGAAGCAGTGTTTAATAACTAGTCGGTGCATTACCGCCACCAGCTGGAGTGCAGCCTGACACACTGACAGGCCTCTGGCTTGTGGACACACACGCACTGGTTTCCCTCACAGAGCGCATTCTAACTCATCCTGACACACAGCTGCATGACACTGGCTCTCTCCTGTCAATGCTTATCATACAGGCATTTTAAGTGAGGGATATATAATAATTAAAACAATAAAAAATGACACACAAATGATATATTATTGTTGGTAAGGAACCTTGCTTTACTGTTTTGAAAAATACTTTATTAACTATTTTTTAAAAATCCCTGTAAGGAATTTGAGTGATTGCAACAGCAGATATGACACATCAAAGAAACAATAGACTATAACTGAGACTTCAGTAGTAGTTATGAATAGAAGCATGAATTACAAAATTATTTTTTGTGCACCAGATAGCCCTGACAGAACTTTTTGAGCCAAAGAAAAAAATGGAGATAGACAGATAGGTAGATCGTGGTCTCCATGTAAGAAAATAGACCAAACAGGAAAATTGATTTATGCACAAAAATGTCAATATTTTGACAACATTCATGCATGACTACATACATTTTCAGCTGAAAAACTGGTTAAAGAATCACTGATTTTTTCCTGGATACTTTGCAGCAAACCTTAACATGTACAGATGAAATCTAAACCCATGTAGCATTGTAGTACGTGTTAAAACTGTGAGTTCATAAGATGACCATAGCCATTTTGTTTGTAAATTGTCAGTCAGCTGCTAAATGTAAATGTTGATTCCTCTAAGTTCCCTGCAGTCTAAACCTTTGCTGTCATCCAGACGCTGGCCTTGTTCTTGAGACAAAAAAATCGAGTGAAAATGGGGATAATGCGTACTTATGATTTCATTATGCAGCATTAGGAGCAGCACATGGACGGCTGCAGTGTTGTGGGAGCAGGGCACCCACCTTGGCACCATGAGCCCACAGGCACTACAAGCACACACAGAGATTTGTGCGTGCGTGCGTGCGTGCGCGCGCCGTTCATGTTGCGGAGGATGCTGTTCCCACAGCGGAAGATGGCGACTGTTTGGAGTCTGCAGATGAACCAGCGGAGCTGATACAGGAGAAGAGAGGGAAGACACACACTGAAAACCAACAGAGAGGACCACGTCTGAAATAACGGTGACTACTGACGTGCTGGCTGCTTGATGGGTAACACGGCGCCGTGAAAGCCTGACAAAAGTGTCCACCGTTACAGGAGCTAATTACTGTATAGCTACAGCCTGTGCCTCGGTTAGCTAACGTTAGCCCAGATTATCAGCAGCGGCTAATAGGAGCTAGCTAACGTTAGCTGGCGTGCGAGTCAGATTTTAGTCGTCTCTTGGATGGATATCATGACATGTACAATTATGGGACATTTCGTCAGATAGCTGTTTAGAAAGTTTTGTTTCTAACGTTTGGCTGTTAACTGGAAAATACATGGTCCAACGTTACAAAGACGTTTAAAGCCCCCATTGATGTTGATGGTGTTAAAGCTAAAGCTAACCCCAGTCTGTCTTTCAGGACCAAGCCCCATATGCTGATTTAATACAACCGGCTGACGCCGACTAGACAGTGAAATGACGTTTTGGTAGTGGTAGTTTAGGATAATTTCTTTTCACCGAGCAAATCTCGTAGGATTCATATTTGTTAGCTCGTTAGCTTACGGTGTTAGCTGGTATTAGCCATTCATCGTTTCATTTATTGGGTGGTGGCTAACAGCTAGCTGTGGCTAACGATCTGGTAGGGACGTGCTCAGACCCAGGTAATGTGGAGGGGGCAGCTAGCTGCTCCGTCCAAACAGAGGGCACCACCCGTCTCAGACAAAGGGTGTGAAATGAAGACTTCTGCACACTAAATCCTCAACCATCACTGTGTAAGCAGTGCTACATTTTGTACTCACAACAGCTTTGTCATCTTGTGTTTCTTAGGCAGAACCAGATATGTTTCAAAGTCATGTTTAAATCTTATATCCATGATGACTCAGTTACAGTAATTCAAGAAAGAGCACACAGTTTAGGTGTGAGATCAAAGAATGACCAAGAAAAGTGAATCTCTCACTTCTTAAAGCTGCTCTGACCTGCTTTCTTCTCTTATTTAGCCTAGACATAGTTGATGGTGAGTGCTAACATCCTTCATCATCATGGATGGTAATGACTCAATCAGCACCATGTCTCCTCTACATCTCAACAGACAATAATAATGTCCCGGTTGTCTGACAATGAGGACGGATGCTTTGTTGCCATGGATACAGAGGAAGATGGTGCAGACCCTGCTGGGATAACAGAAGAAGCAGAGGGAAAGATGGGGTCCAGCAGACAAGAAGGGAATATGGAAAGTGGTGCCAAAGGGGGGAGAACAATGATGGAGTTGCCGGAGGAAGTTCTCGAATATATTTTGTCCTTCCTCTCACCTTACCAGGAGCACAAGACTGCTGCACTTGTATGTAAGCAGTGGTATCGCCTCATCAAAGGTATGTCAGTCATATCAGCAAAAACTTGTGCTAAACTAAGTCAGTGTGTGCATTTTACCACTATCAAAAGTGTATTGAGAGGTTTTTCCCCTCAAAAGTGTGCAAGTGAAACATTTAAAGTTTTTCTGCCGCTTATTACTGTTTTCTCATACCTAGGTGTCGCTTATCAGTGCTACCATGGCTTCCTGAGGGCTGTCCAAGAGGGAAATATCCAGTGGGAAAGTCGCACATATCCGTATCCAGGAACACCTATCACGCAACGCTTTTCACACAGTCAGTACATGCTGCTTTACAACACTTATTGACTTTGCTCAATTGAGTTCCTGAACATGTAGACAGTGCAGAATTAAACCTTTTTTCTCTAATAATTTCATGAAAATATTCACTATATATGAGCAAAAGATGTTAAAAATACAGTGGGTCATTCTCAGCACCTTGCTTTGAGTGGCAAGAGCAAGATCAGGCACACATTTATGTGATGATCTTGGTCATTAGGAGCACATGATGATGCTTTGATGCAGATTTTTTTTTTTTTTTTTTTTTTTTTTTGCAGCCAGAGGAGTTGTTCTCTGCTTATTCTCCTGTCAAACTCTGTGAAAATGGAACCAGTGGTTTTTGATAAATACTAAACAATATACATGCTGTCTGTCATATTAAGTGCCATAGAGCAGAATTAACTGATATGAGCTGCAACTGATCTTTCAATTTATTTTAAGATCCAAAAGGAATATCAACAAGATATCAGCAAATACTACTATAGCATTTGCATCCCAGCAATCACAGCTAAGCCAGTATGCTTCACTGTTCAACTGTTACAACCATTCAGGGCTAAATTTTTATTTTATTATGGAGGATTTATATTGCAGAATAATCCATCATTTTATAAAAGTGCTTGTCTTAGGTTCTGAAAGGAAAGCTCTCTTGTTACATCTTGGTAGCAATTGTATACCAGAAGGTTTTCACTGTTGTCATTTGCCAATATTCAGGCTCACCTATAATGTTTCCGTTTTTTGGTTGCAGGTGCATGTTATTATGACTCAAACCAGTCCATGTATGTGTTTGGGGGCTGTACTCAGAGTAGCTGCAATGCTGCCTTCAATGATCTTTGGAGACTTGACCTCAACAGCAAGGAGTGGATCCGCCCTTTAGCCTCAGGTACCATTATCACAAGGACTAACAGGGACACAAAAATCAGGCTGCAGTTCATAACACTTGATGCAACTTTGTGAACACACTGGAGAAGTTATGCCTTTTTTGGTTAAGGCAGAAAAACTGTATATTCCAGAGGTCAAGGTGAGTTGAAATATAAGTGTTGTAAAATAAGATAGGATGTACCTGATCCCCTATAGGGGAAATTCATTTGACACAGCAGAACAAAAGAGTCTTAAACAGCCAATAATTACTAATGCAGAAATGACAAACAATACTGCAAATTATAAATTATGTAAAAAATAGTGCCATAACCATACAGTAAGTGCAAATAAACTAAACCATGTCAAACAGTTCACAAATAGCAATTTCAGTCATACCTTAAGAATATTACATGTCTACAATATACATAATGGCTCTTAAAAAGGGAGTGTAATTTTTTCTGTCTTTCTAATATTTCTAAATTGGGAAAAGCATGACTTGACAAGCTCTTTCATATATATTGCTGAGAATTAAGGCTCAGATGAAATAGGACTGCTCAGTTCCTCTAGGCCAGTTTCAGAAAGCTGATGAAGTGGAGTGGACCAAGCGCAGGGCAAGTAAAATGTAGTTCAACAAGTTTTAATGGAGCACCTGCTTTTGATTGCTGGAACCTTGTGGGATCATTGTGCTTTTTTGATTTTGTGTGTTAAAGATGAACTAACAAAACTCAATCCGTGTCAGTGAATGATCTTGGCCTGCGTTCTAAAATAGTCAGTTTTCACGTCATCAAATTTTTAAACATGATGTTCATTTTACCCAATTTGATCTAGGAACTATAAATAGACATATAAGGCATACAGAAATATCTTTGGATACAGATATACAAATATTTGAAAAGCACCAAGAATAACATTTTGCTCCTTTCTTACACAGGCTCTTACCCGTCTCCCAAAGCAGGAGCAACCCTAGTGATGCACAAAGACTTGCTAGTGTTGTTTGGGGGCTGGACTCGCCCGAGTCCTTATCCACTGCATCAACCAGAGAGGTTCTTTGATGAAATCCACACATACTCTCCTTCAAAGAACTGGTGAGGGAGGACACAGTGCTAGTGGATGTACTGATGACTGGTGCTGATGGAGAACTTGAGTGTTTTTTTTTTTTTTTTTTTTTTCTCTTTCACTTTGTATGATTTCTCGCTTCCTCTGTTGTTTCAGGTGGAACTGCATAGTAACAACTCATGGACCTCCTCCAATGGCTGGCCACTCCTCCTCTGTGATTGGCAGCACCATGGTGGTGTTTGGGGGATCACTAGGAGCACGCCAAATGTATGCCATGTTTTTTATTTTACATATTAAACTCCATGGCATAAGTTAAAACTAAGAATTTATGACAAGTTTGTAGTGTCAAGCGTATAATAATAATAAATTTTATTTGTAAAGTGCTTTTCATAAAAGAATCTCAAAGTGCTACAAAAACCGTATTATTGACTGTCGTACCTTTCCCTGTTGCCTTGTGATCAGGAGTAATGAAGTCTGGGTTCTGGATCTTGAGCAGTGGTCCTGGTCCAAACCCCCCATATCTGGCCCATCTCCCCACCCACGAGGAGGCCAGTCCCAAGTAAGGAGGCTTCAACATCAGGGCTAGGCAAAAAAACAAACAAAAAAAAAACTACTACTCAAAGAATGAAGATAAAATGTTTTTGTATTCCACGCACTGAAAATTTCGATTTTTTTAAAACAATCTTAGATGATATTGTTATTTTATTGCTGACTGCGACATCTGTTGATTATTGTAATATTGTTTTTTTTTTTGTTTTTTTTGTACATATGAAATTGAATGGCATCTTTTAAAATGTTTGTCTTTTCTCAGATTGTGATTGACAATGAGACTTTACTTATCTTGGGAGGCTGTGGTGGCCCTAATGCAGTAAGTTTCTTTATTCTAACTTCAGAGCAGTAGTTCTATATCTGTCAGCAAAGGTTGCTTGTGCGGACATTTCAGTTTTTAATTTCCCTATTGTCTTGTCTCTCCCAGCTCCTCAAAGATGCATGGCTCCTCCACATGGGGGCACCACCTTGGACATGGCAGCAGCTGCAGGTGGAAAATGACGACCACGGAGCTCCTGAGCTTTGGTGTCACCCAGCTTGCAGGGTAAGTATGGGTCAAGTGTCATCACTTTTTTATTGTGTAAGATCATTAAGTCCATGGTTCATATGTTTCTTATGTTATTTTCCTGTTCAACTTCCCTTCAAGGTCGGCCAGTGTGTGGTGGTCTTCTCCCAGGCTCCATCGGGCCGTGCTCCGCTCAGCCCAAGTCTTAACTCTCGGCCCTCCCCCATAAGTGCCACACCTGCTCCTCTGGGGCCCGAACCACCTTCCCTGCGCTCTCAGTCCCCTGTACGGAGTGGGGCAGCTGGTGTGGTCCTAGGAGCTGTTGAGGAGGCTCCATGTGTAAATGGTCGATGGGGCACCCTGAGACCCCGGCCTTCGGCCAGAGGAAGTGCCAGAGAAGGGAGCCCCTCCTCTTCGCAGCAGCCTTCTCCTTCACAGGGGCCAGATAGCCCACCCCTTCCTCCACTTCCACCATTACTAAACGGATCCTCCCCCTCACCCCGGACCAGCCCATCTCAGGCTGCATCTCCGCCCCCTCGCCCTCACCCACCTGCCTCCTCGGACTATGGCTGGGAGTCTCCCCCATCTGGCACGCACCACCCTGAGGTGCCCAGCACTAACGGCCTGCACACACCCCCTACAGGTTCCCCACGTACTCCCCCAGGGGCAGTGTCCCCTGCTGCCTTACGACGAGGTCTAGAGGCAGTGAAAAACCTATCCTCTTCATCTTTGCTGTCGTCTTCGTCATCGTCACCATCCCTCCAGACACAGGGAACCGCTCCTGGGGGAGGAAGTAGTGGAGGAGGGGCAGCTCCTCCTGGAACACCTCCCTCATCATCCTCCAGTCCTCCACAGGCTGCTGGAGCTGATGGACATGCTATCCCACCTATTGCACGGCGCCTTGGCCATCACCCACCTCAGAGCCTGAACGTAGGGAAACCACTTTACCAGTCACTCAACTGCAAGCCTATGCAGATGTATGTTCTGGATGTGTCCCGGGCCAAAACGGCTGGCGTGGTCTCCTGGAGAGTGTACGGGAATGGAACTCCCGCTGCGGTGACAGGGCCGCCGGAGACCAGCCTTCACACAGTGGTACAGGGCAGGGGAGAGCTCATTATTTTTGGGGGCCTCATGGACAAAAAACAGAATGTGAAGTACTACCCTAAAACCAATGCCTTGTACTTTGTGCGTGCTAAAAGGTAATGCAGCCACAGCCAGGATTTGGTTGACAGCTCCACCCTGTGGCCATACAAGGGAATTGACACACAAAGCCTTTTTTCCTGTAGAAAGGATTATGGTAAAAGAACATAATCGTTGTTAGATGTTCCACTTCAGACTTAAACTGCTCCCCCTTCTGCCTACTGCAAGCATTCAAAATAATAAAATTTAAGTACACTTTGATAAAAGCATTTGTTTGAATGCCCATCCTGACTTGACCGTGTGTGTGTGCGCGTCTGTGTGAGTGTGTATATGCAGTGATTAGAGAGAACAGAACTTTTATTGTTCCCAAAAAGTGATCTACCATAGAATGACATTTGTTTTTCTGTATCTCCCCTCCCTGAACTCTGAACAGAGATGAGTTGGAAGAATGGACATTAAGAGGAACAGTTGATGACTACCTTGCTTTTTTATCACTCTTTAAGCCTGCATTGTTTACATTGACGACAAAGTGTGAGTGTGCGCGTGTGTGTTATTATGTGAGCATGGTGGTCGTTAAAAGTTGTTTGTTGACTAATGTGTGTAGGGGGGCCATGACGGGTGAAAGATGTTGCATTGTACTCTAAGCATAGTTAAACAATAAAGGCCTCCATGTCTTCTCCAAGACAGT
This sequence comes from Myripristis murdjan, assembly GCF_902150065.1. Taxonomy (NCBI): domain Eukaryota; kingdom Metazoa; phylum Chordata; class Actinopteri; order Holocentriformes; family Holocentridae; genus Myripristis; species Myripristis murdjan. Next base: position 18,194,978 of record NC_043984.1, on the reverse strand, counting down.
TTCACAATTTCTGATTCCTGGCTTAAATCAAACAGCACTGCATGTGTGTTTGTTTGTTTTATGTTACATTATTCAGAAGTGTTTGAAATAATGGTGCTTGATGTTCTTTGGTTCCTCAAATATCAGTATTTTCTGGTTTCTGCCACCCTCTATGACAGTAAACTAAATATCTTTGGGTTGTGGACTGTTGGTTGAGACAAAACAATTTTTTTATGGACCAAACAACTAATCAATTAATTGAGAAAAATAATTGACAGATTAATCAGTAATGGAATTAATGATTAGCTGCAGCTCTACAATCCGGCTCTAAAATCCTTTAAATGATATTTTGGTGTTTTGATGATAGTGTTGGAAAGTGCTATTTAACACACTGGTCCAAAATCTCCCAAAGGGGTTTAATTGGGTTGCATTTTCATGACTGTGAAGAACATAGCAAACAGTAATTTCGCACCTTTCAGTGAGCCCTTGTGCCCTGTGGATGGGGGCATCGTCCTCCTGGAAGAGACCACTCTCATCAGGATAGAAATGTGTCATCACAGGATAAAGATAATCACTCAGAATAACTGTGTTAATTTGCAGTGAGACTTCCCCGGGTGAAAAAACGTGCCAGGAAAATGCCCCCCCACAGCATAACAGAGCCAGCAGACCCCCCCACTGTAGGGCTCAGTCACTCAGACCTGTAGTGCTCTCTTGGTGGATGCCACACATGCAGTCGCCTACTTTTCTAGAATATGGTGAAGGGTGACTCATTGGACCACATCACTTTGTCTCCACATCTCTGTCGAGCGGTGCCTGTGGTTTTTGCAACACTGAACCCTCAAATCTGCATTTGTCTTTGTAATGAGGACTTTATGCATCGCAAACATGCTGTAACATCCCTGTTTACAGTATCTTTTGGAAGAACAGAGCTCCATCCCTCCAGTAGAGTTCCACAGACCTCCGCAGAATCTATGCCAAGGCACTTAGGAGCTGCACTGACGGCTGGTGGAGCCCCAGCACCTCACTAAGACACTTTATGTTGGTTTTTCCTTTCCTTTTGTGACCTTTCTGTAGGTTTGAGAGCATATCCCTGAAATGATGCATTTTATAAATAAATACCGCTGCATGCAGGTTTCTGCCTCCAAGTGTTGCACCTACTGTTTTCCTGCTTCACTTTTATTTGCACCATCTCATCTCAAGCGGTTTGAGCACAGACCTTTGAATCAGCTGCACAGCAAACACACAGTAGGTCATTACAACTACATGTAACATTGTTCAAACCGCAGCTAATACCAAAAACATCAAATGGCTCTGTTTTGGTGTTTATTGCAGATATTTCTCAGTAGTTCCATTCCCCCATACCATACATTTTTAGATTGGTTTTCCAGCAGAAAAATGATCAATTATGTGGTGCCCAAGAAAAGACTGAGCGTGTTAGTTTCTTTGTTTTGGTTCTCAGAATTGCAGCTATATCCTTGAGAGATTAACCCTGTTTTGACTTGGGCTTGGATACTTGCTCCCTTTTCCATGAGACACTCCACCCCCTCTCTGACCAACAATAACCTTTTACCCAGAGAGATCCCATAGGTCCAAGGCAGGGGGCAGTGAGAGCCAAGCCATTTGATTCGTGCAGAGTAAGGGATGTGGTGAGGTGGCAGACAGGGCTGGATCTGTATTGGCTCAGTTGTGTGGCTGTGGGCGGAGACTGTGACAATGAATGTGCTGAGGACACATGTTTACAATGTTGGCCAGAGAGGAAGAATGGAGCAAAAGAGGACCACAAATCACAGTGAGTTTCTGAATCAAGTGACCAAATTTATCAGAGGTTTTTTCTTTTTAACTATAAAAAAGACACAGGAGAGGGCATTTATATGTGTGCATGTTTGTCAGTTTTAAATATACAATGTTTGTTTGCGAGGTGCTCTTTGTGTTTGAATGAATTTGACAGGTTTGGTGTGAGAGTTGCCTGAAATCAAGTGATTTCATATCTGAGGTCATGTGCTCTTAGCATGTAGCCTTTCATATTTGATTTAACTTCAAGCAAACATGTGCTTTGCTCCATGTTTGGTGTCCTTAGATGTGGCTTTGTGGAGTGTCAGAGGCTTTTTGTTTACCAAGTTACATCTGGCAATAAATATGCCTGGAACTAAAACCTGTTTACTTTGCCCTGCAGGATTGCACTGAATCTTGTCCTCACCACAAGCGCTCCTCAATTGGGCTGGTTCTTTGCCATCTCAAAAATGTTAAATTATACATCCATTAACCATTTTGCAAATGCTGCCTCTTTTGAATAGACCGACTTCCAAGGAGACTAACAAAGTCACAAAGAGACTTCTCACCAAGGAGGCATACCAGAGTGGCACAGTGACGTGTGGTGTCCTATTAGACAAGCACATCACAGATACTAAAATGCCTTATCATAAAACCTGATGCCAACAATTTGTGTCCTTCTATACCAGCCAACATATACTGTCCCAATTCTTTCATAAACTGAGGAAGGTGGACAAAATTAGCACAAGGATTTCCAGGAGACACTGTGAAGATCCTTCTCAGGGATGACCAGCACACAGCTACTGAAATATTCCCCCAAAGACACTCCATTTAGTACTCAGCCACCATGTGGGATGACATCCACCGGGCCTACTCTGCCCTGTGGTGTCCTTACCCCCTCGTCACCACCTCCAGGTGTTTGGCCTCCTCTAGACTTTGCCTTAGGTGCCCTAGCATGCTGTGGGGCTTGTCTGTTTACCAATCCTCTGGAGGTCGTGAAGACCCGTCTGCAGCTGCAGGGAGAGCTGCGTGCACGAGGATCCTACCAGAGGCACTACCGTGGCGTCCTGCAGGCTCTCTGGGTTGTGGGCCGCACAGACGGGCTCCGTGGCCTGCAGAAGGGGCTCACAGCTGGGCTCATATACCAAGGTCTGATGAATGGAGTGAGGCTGGGCTCCTACTCATACTGTGAAGCTTTAGGCTTCACCTCAGTGACCGGGGGGAGTATACTGTCAGGGGCAGTGTCCGGGGCGCTGGGTGCCTTCATTGCCTCTCCTGCCTATCTGGTGAGCAGTGTATCATTTCCTTTTCTCGGCATCCTTTACAACTTATTTTTTTCATGTGGTGTACTATCAAGTCAATAGTTGTTACAAGCCATCTGAAGATACAGTATATTTAGATGATGGCCAAACTGCACAACAAAGATATTTTCCATTGAGGGAATAATGTATGTCATAACTTTAACAGAAATGTAATGTTTACAGACATACAGTCTCACTGTATTCATGATCTGAAGTCCTTATCATTTGTGCACAATGTGGTATGTGAGTTAAGTTGAAGGTTATGCATTATCCATTGTCATGTGATAATTTTGTATGTGCCACCACCATGGTACACGGTACAAAGGACATTATGATGTCATGGCTGCGATTTTGTGTGTGTGTGTGTGTGTGTGTGTGTGTGTGTGTGTGTGTGTGTGTGTGTGTAGACACATTCTTGTCACCACAAGGGCTAAGTATACGACTGAAACGTTATACTTACATGAAAGGTTACATCTGTATTTGCACATTAATGAGGTAAACCTGATATTCTTGATACTATATAAATCTCTTAAGAGTATCATCCATATGTTATGTCAACCTATGTTGACATAGAAATATTTGCTAAGTCATGAGTTGATTAGCTTAAGGAAATATCTAATTTTGCAAAACTGCTTATGTTTAATATACCAAAGTGATGACAGAGGAAAAGTTGGGAGCTCAAGTACCTCTTAATTAAACTGATGCTAAATGCAACATAAATGAACTTGACACCGAATAATCAGGTCAGACTGAGAGATTTGTTTCACAACCAGGTCACATTCGGCTTTTACATTCTCAGTACAGTCTCCATAGATACAGTATAAGTACAGCTGCACAACACAACACACGAAGCATCACTAACACATTTGAAAGAAAAACAAATAGGACAAACAAGTGAAATGGGCTAAAAGGAAAAAGCCAGCTGCTTCATATAGAGCTACTGTTGTAATACAAGAGGGGTAAGAGCGGTGCATTGTCACCCTCTAAAGTAAGCAGCCTGATACATTATGCAAAAGGTTTCATTGTAACACTCATGTCATGCAACCAGATAAGACTATACTTCAGTGCATAATATCAAAGAACATACATCCGTGCACAAAAAGCACTCAGATATTTCCGCCGACAGGGCTGATTGTTGGATTATTAAACTTCAAAGTATTTAACACCGAGGTCATCATTAAGGTCAGAATTCTCTATGGTGGTAAATGTATCAACAAGGCCATAATTCCTTCACTTAGACGAAACATAGCATTTCCACTTTTTAGAGAGATTGATGAGTATATGTCAGTTTACATTATGATAGGTAATTTTTGATTTTCTAAAGAGATTGAACATTACAATGTCACATTACATTCTCATTGTTAACTGTAATACCATGGCCTAAACAACAATGCAAGCAGTTCATAGTTCATTTGCATCAGTTGCCCTATGATGTAAAATATTCTTATGCATTATGAGAAAGATCTTCCAGTGTGTAAGGTAAATCAGAATTTTATAGTTCAAGAAAGTATATGATGATTTTTATAATTATTTTTGTGTCCACTGGATTAATATATTTCCAATTTAATGGTGAATTTGTTGAGCTAGCACAATTTGAATAACTCATTGGCTTGGTGTATGCCAAAATATACAAATGGGGTTGTACATTTTGGCTTAAGGGTTGCACTAGAGGAAAGGTCATGAGGTCAGGAAAGTTGACAGGGTCCATCCTCTTGGTAGTATGAATGTGCTTTCCAAATTTCATGGCAATTTGTGGAGCATGAATGTGCTCCACAAATTTCACAGCAATCAGCTCAGTAGATTTCAAAATCTGAAAAATGTTGAGCAGACAGACAGACCAGGGCCATCCTTAGGCCCTGGTCTGTTTCCATTGTAGCAATAAGGGGTCTGTTGTGCTGTATCTATAACACAGAATGGGTATCGGTAGCAGGATCACATGTCATACATACATGTTGACTGCACGATGTTTGACCTTAAACTGGGTCACTCATGTTTTGCCAATCTGACACTGTGCTATCCGAATTTATCTCCCATTGTTTGCTGTGTCAGAGTGGATGCAGATAACAATGACTTTCACAGATGCGTTTTGCGTTAATGCAGTTTTCATGTTAGTCTTTCCAAACACATGTTTTGATATTGTCACACCAGAGTCAAATTGCACAGTACCTTGATGTGCTTTATGTTTTTGTCATTGCCGCTTTATGTCTCCTTGTGTACTGCTAAGTGTTGTTGTTTATGTGTCTCAGCTGTCAGTCAATACATCATTCGTACATCTACCTTTTTGCTAAGTCATGGAAACACAATATATCTGGTGACAGTTCTGTCTATTTCTAGAGTCACTAAATTTGCCCCACACATGGCATCAAACTACCTCTCGCTGCCAAAAAATGTATCTAGTTCCTCCTTGGGGTGTACTTTTTGGCAGTGAATGAAGGCAAGAAAGCTGAAGGTTATTTCATTTACACTGTGCCTGAGACAGAGTGAGAAACAGCCAGGCTTTCAACGGTGATCATGTGTAACATGAGAGCCAACTCCTGTTCCACAACTGACTTGTGGTGTCACCTTAAGCAAAGGCCATTCTTAGAGAGGCAATGATAGATGAAAATGAACATCTGAAACTGTTTATTGAGGTGTGGTGCAGATATCTTATTGTAAAATTTTGCCCAACAAATCCCGCACATAGTAAATGTTACGGAAGTCATACCTGGCGTCCATTGGCGGAGCTATCTGTAATTGTTATGTAACTCATACTTGGCATCTGACTCAGATGCCAGGTATGAGTTTTAACACTGTTATTTGAATGCACACTAAATCTTGTGTGCATGTTTTTCCTTCATAGGTAAAGACCCATCTGCAGGCTCAGTCTGTTGAAACCATAGCAGTAGGTCATCAGCATAACCATCTGGTAAGATGAGCATGTGTATAATAATGTCTGTCATTCTGAATTTTGTTTGTTTGTTTGGTTGGTTATTTGTATTTATTTATTTATTTATTTATTAGTTAGAAATCTCTAATTTTCTGCCTGGCTAGACACTTTTCTAGCTGAATCGGATGTTTATCCTGCTGTTTGAACTTTGTACCAATGTCACATGTACAGAATGTAACAACCAAACTTAGCAACCAAAGACTAATTATCTGCAATCAGAAATAGATGTGGGATGTGACATTTACACAACAAGACAGTCCCATTGGGAGGTGTGGATGAATACAAAGAAATGCAAGATGGATTCATTGAGGAGGCCAAACATGCTTCTTAGGCTTCGAACAATATACATTTACATCCACTACCAGTCATTTAGCAGCATTACACTATTGTGAAAAGCAGCCTAACAGTTTGGTACGTTTCAAGGTTACAAGCTGCAGAAAGAACAGTATATCAGCAAACTGTTGACCAAAAGATAAACCAGCTTTCTATCACTCTATTCCACTGTCTACCACTATTTAACTATTTGCCAGCCTTTTTGTGTAAAGTGTTGTCAGTCAAAATATAGCCAATGTACTGTTATCTGCTACTTCAAAGTCACCAGTGCCTTTGTTTTTGCTCTCCATTTCAGGGTCTGTCTGATGCCTTTGCTACTATCTATAGAAGAGAAGGCCTTATTGGCTTGTGGAGAGGTGTGAACGGGGCCGTGCCTCGGGTCATGGTGGGGTCAGCTGCTCAACTGGCAACCTTCAGCTCTGCCAAGGACTGGGTGTCACATACCCAGGTAACTGTGAGCAGCTGACATTTGTAGTGAACAATCACAGTCACGCTGAACAGCCAAAGGTCTTCCCATGCCTCCATTAGTCAATTAATACGTGTCTCTGTTCCTGTAGTGGTTTAGTCCAAACAGCTGGCTTATCGCCCTGATAGCTGCCATGATCAGTGGAGTCTCTGTGACGATCACTATGACACCGTTTGACGTCATCAGCACACGGCTCTACAACCAGCCGGTAGATGAGTATCGAAGGGTGAGTTTAACTGACCTGTATAACCAGTTCCTTGCTTTAGTATTTACACTATCTTGCTACGTACATTCTCGTTCCATCAAATATGGCCAAAACTAGCTTCCTGGTAAATACATACTCTGGTAAAATGAAAGTGGTGGAGCTTTATTGTTTTCTTTTCTGCCATCCTTGTAGGGCCGCCTGTACCACGGCTTTTCAGATTGTTTTCTGAAGGTGTGCCAAAGTGAGGGCCTGCTGGGGTTGTATAAAGGCATGGGCCCTGCCTTTGTGCGCTTAGCACCACACACAATGCTCAGCATGCTGTTCTGGGATCTGATGAGACACCACGTCATGCAGAGCAGCCAAAGCCTGAGAAGGACCTAAAACACCCAAATAGGTGTATGTGCTTGAATGGACTGAACTGTGTCAATCTGAATGGTCCACTAATTAATGAGAAGCATTGACTTACACAACTGTGATTTGTCTTGTCCCAGAAAGTGAATAGTGATGCACACTTGAGGACGACGGAGGAACACTCATTTACTTGACGAAACTGACTAAAAATATTGCACAGACTCTCACAAACAGCTTGAGGAGCTTCTGTTCATTTGTCAAATACATGAAGTTGCAGAGAAGTGTTAAACTGTCAGGTTTTACCATATTACCTCAAATGATGAATAAGCTAGCCATCTGGATCTACTGAGCTTTCCTGTAAACTTGTAGACGTGAAGTTGTCAGACACATATGGCTTGCAATTTACTAGTGGGACACCGATGACCTGAAGATGCAGTTCGGATTACTAAGACATGCACTCTGTGTTCCACATTTAGAGTATGAAACTGTGGCTGCTCCTGTTTTCAGATTGTAATACTTAAGTCTAATTGCCTTGAGTGTAATGTAAAGAATGAGATTTGATGTGAATAATCTTTTTATTTTCTGAAATCTGAACAGATTGTGTTTTAAGCCTTTGAAAAGAAGTTAATAAAGATATTTTAATAAAGATGTGCATGAAATCTCACTTTTTATTTAATACACTGTGTGTGCGCAGGGGGAGGGGAGGTTATGTCATTGAAATCTGTGATGTGTCAGAGTCACTGTCACAGCAAAGTCTGTGATTTTATTTTGAATGAATTAGAAACAAGATGCGCCTGATTGTGTTGTAAGCTTTATCATCATTTTTGAGCGGACTTTCAGCCCCTTTCATCAGGAAATGATGAGACTAGCAGCCCAATTCAAGACACTTGACCTTTGGAACCAGAGCATGGGAGCCACTCAGATGTGATCAGCTGGAAGAAATAAAGACAACATGAAATCTCTCTCACAAGTTTGGCTCTGACAATTCAACAGAAACTTGCATGCCTTGCCAAAGTAGAATACATCACTGTAATTTCTGATTAAGAATCAAGGTGAAATAGCATGACTGACAGATCATAACACATTGTGTGTGTGTCCGTGTTTAGATACTGCAAGGAAAACATTAAAATGTTTCTTCCCCTCTCTTGGATTCTGGGAACTTCTGAATTGGAGCCTTTTGAGTCAAGTTTAATTGATCGCTTTTTTCAAGGTGAGTCAGCAACATGCTTTGTATTTGTTTTAGCAAGAAAATCAAACTTTTTATAGGTTGATTTTAAATTCTGAGTACTGTCATAGTATTAAATAGCCTTCTTATAATATAGAACAGATTGTGTGCTCAAGCTGTCTGCAGTGCAGTGGATTAGTTTCTTGCCACATCTCTCTGGTGTTTGTGCTCTGTAGGTCTGGTGGGTGCATGTGGAATCTCAGTGCTGTGGAATCTGATGCGAATTCATCTATTCATTCAAACATGCAGGTGAGGATATTGTGGACATTTTGAGAGAAAGAAATTTGAAAGATATTTAAGTGCACACATCAGATCAATCTCTTGCTGTGTACCTGAGTGTGTGTGTGTGTGTGTGTGTGTGTGCGCGCGCAGTAAAACTTTTTTACCCGCTCTCCCCACACAGTGATTCTGAAGCTGAAAATGAAAGGAGTAAGAGGTCATCTTCAGCAAGCAGACTACTCATAGGGAATTGGAAAACAGTGTTGCACTTCTGGTGGCTGACTGTTCTGCTGTCTCTGGTGGGGTCGCGGGTTTCCTCACTGATAGTGCTGGAGTTTTCCCTCAGGGTTGTGTCTGCCTGGCTCACTGCAGGACTGGTGAGTTCATCTGATGCATGAACAGTGCAGCTGACAAGCATGAAGCTTGTTTCACATCTGTATCAAACTATGCTTGTGGCATTTTGTTCTTGACATTATTGTGCTGATCTTTGCAGTATAGAATGAACAAATTTTCTCCCAACCTCTTCGCTCTGTCTTTACCTAGGACTCCCCCGGAAGAGGCCCCCAGCTGCTCTTGATCCAGTGCCAGTTTTCCCTTGGTTGTGCTCTCTCCTGCAGTGTTGCCTTCCTCCAGCAGGGTGCTCCACACAGTTCCCTTAACTTGTTTCTTGCAGCAGGGCTCGCCTGGGT
>NC_043984.1:17833014-17880514 GCF_902150065.1 Myripristis murdjan | reverse complement strand
ATCTATCTATCTATCTATCTATCTATCTAATTTCTAATCATCAGCATGCCTGGTTATGTATCATAAAGTTTTATCTGCATGATTTCATGATAAAAGTAAGGAAATACACACAGAATTTCGATATGATAGCAGTGTTGTCTTTGTTTTCTGTTTCTTCAATAGATAGGTACAGTCGCTGATTTTTTTTTTTTTTTTTTTAAATCAGTTTCATCCGCTTAGATTCACAAGACAACATAAATCAAACTAATGTAACCATGTGAAACACTCTGCCATCTCAATAAAAGGTATGTGACTCATTTGTATCTGTGGCACTCATCATAGGAAAGACAATTATTACATTACTTTGCAAAGGTGCTCACAGCTGACAGGCATGTAACTGGCATGAAGCTCATTCACATATTAATCTTGTACTGTGAAGGCGGTGGATCTCTTCAAAATGACCACATCGATTTTGAAGATGTCTAAAGCTTGTTGTCTTTCTTAGTTCACTGTGACCACAACCAGCTTGTGGAATATCAAAGCCAAAAAAATTCACTCTAACTTTAATAAGGTATAATAAAACCAGGCATCAACAGAATGCCTGGTGGTACTGGTAGTTTGTTTGTGTATCTCTCTCTCTATCTCTCTTTGCATGTGCGCATGGGTAGATTTTAATAATTATTTTATTTGAAGCAATCAGTTATGAAAAAAAAAAACATTTAACAAAATGAATCACATAAACCTCTGACACATTACGATTTGTGATCGCACCGATCTGTGAAATAGAATCTAACTGCAAGGTCTCTGCTGTCTTCCACACAACCTCTCCACTGGTTGGTGTGCGGTCATCTCACTCTTTACATGTTTGTGTCCTTTTGTCCCCAGTAAAATAAATAGCTCTGCGGCTCTGGGGTTATGCAATAACAGTGATACAGGCGAACACTACATGATACCAGACACGATGCACTGCATGTTGCCTTACGAAGGATGAGACGTATGAATCATATTCACCATGAAAAGGTCATTGTTTCAGAGCGCCTTTGCTCAGCTACCTTCAGCAGGAGCTGCCTGCGGTGTTGAGTCTCAGATAGATAAGTCAGAAATGACCTTAAAGTGAACGAGGAGGTTGGGATAGAGTATCTGTCTGTCCCCTAGACAAGGTGGGTGTGGAGGAGAGTCAGTCACGTGCAGAAAGGTTTGTGTGCGCTGTCTCCTATCACAGCGGACGTGAGCGAAGAAACAAAGAGCCACTGAGTGAGAGAGAGGGGATGGATGAATTACTGTGAATTTGTGTCTGTTTGTTGTCTCTTTCTCCTTTTGTGCATTTGTGTGTGTGTGTGTGTGTGTGTGTGTGTGTGTGTGTATGTGCACTCTCTGCATTCTGTTACCCACTTGTGCCTCCTGGTGGTAGCAGACCCCCAATATTTGCCCTGTGTCCTGCCTGAGGAGGAAATTGCTTTCTATTTATAATGAGCTGCTGTATTTAACCAAGCCTTACTAACCACACTAGCAGACCCATGCCATTAAGGCCTTCATGACTTTGCAGCATTGTACTGATGTAGCTCACAGCAGTGCTGCAGCACCTACAGTAAGTCTTATGCAGACAGTGTAGTATAAGACAAGAAGAAAGAATTGAGTCAATATTTTGCTTTCCAGGATTTAAATATGACACATTTCCATACAGATTTCAGACATTATCAGTCATTGAGATAATTCTCTGTCTTTGTAGTATCTTTCTATGAGTTGTTACCTAACAACACAGTGAAAGCAGAGTCTTCTCTCTCTCTTGAGCACATCCAGAGGTCAATAGTTCAGCTTGTCTGCACAAAATTGAGTCCACGGTGATTGCATGCTTTCTGTGCCTGTGTTTGTTGGAAGATAAAACCATTCGAGTGTGTCACTGAGCAAAAATCTGCAAGCTTTAGAAGCCTTGTGACGAGATCCTCCGGGTGCTCACTGGCCCTCTCAGCACCCTACCGCAGGTTTCATACCCACGCTCAGTCCAACTCTGGGCCTGCAGAGCGGAGCGGTATGAAATGGCACTCTGTTCTCCAGCCTTACCTGCTGGCTGCTATAGCAAACTAGCTCAGCATTTTTCTCCTCCTGTGACTACAGTGGGAGTACTGTACAACAACCGAGGCCAAGCTGGCACACCTGCCCTACAAACTATTCTTTTGTTCAACCTCTGCTGAAAAGGGTGTTGTTCTTCCCCTGGTATCTGACTTTACTGTTGCCACTGCAGCATTAAGCCTGAAACAAGCCAAGTAAAGCTCCTGTCTCTAGCAATGTACAATCAGAATCAGAATAATAAGGGCAAGTGAGAAAAAAACAGCATAGTAAAAAAAACTTTTGCTCAACAAAGAAGAGCATGTTCTAAAATCAAAAAATGCATCTCAATAAGTTTTTTGTAGTGACTATGAGGATTACGGAGAAGAGCATAACACGTGATACATGATTTCATTTCTAATCGTCAGCATGCCTGCTCATCTATCGAGATAGATCTTGTTCATGAAGCATGTAAGCCGCCTAGACGACGCTATTCAATTCTCCTGGCCCATCCAACAGGGCAGCGTGCACAACGTAGCATTTCTGCTTAAGTCTTTTTGGGAGCTTTCATAAATCCAATCTGACATTCTGTTTGTAAGAGAGCTATTCTAGTTTCCCTTTATTAGACCAGAGTGGTAAATATTAGAGAGTGATGTCCAGCAGAGTCGATGCAGGCATGATTAAAAAGTGTCAAATAATCGGTCACATGTTTACACTGGCAACTCTCTGCTTGGAGTGTAAAAGCTGTGATGAGATGTGAGGTGAGGGGGTATTTTCACTGCATCGAGAGGGGAACGCAGCTCCCCCTCTTGATGTAATTTGGGCATTAATACAGTCTATATTTAAATGTTCACTATACCTCCTATTCTAAAAGTGTAAAAGGGTGCAGCTATAATACATACGAACAGAATTTCTGACCATGCCCTGAATTTATTAACCATCGCAGTTTGGTGCCAGAATGATTAGAGTGCCAAAGTACTTTGGGTTTGGGGGCTTTCTGCCAAGGTGTGGGTATTAAAAAAAAAAACAGTGTCAGTAAACTTTGTGCACCTGTCATGAATATGCTTATGGACCATTAACAGTCTGAGGCCAGGCGCACATTAGGGAGTGGCATCTGTCACTCAGTCCTCATTAAGTACTCATTAACAGCCATTTAGATAAACTCCCATCTAAAACACTCGGCAGTTCTTGGTGACACAGCACCACATTGCTAGTTGGAGTTATGTGCACACTGTCATAACACTTACATAAACCTTACCTTTACACTCTGTAGTAAAGTGTTTCATTAATTCACAAAGGAAACGTTTTGCTCGATTCTGGTTGCATATTCCTGCTACAGCAGTGCACAGTTTGCTCCAGTTGCTGTGGAGTTAGATCCACTATTAGTGTAACCTAAATTGCGATTGTTAAAAAAAAATCCAACTCACTTCCAAACTCCACTTCCAAACTGAAGCTGACAACCTAGATGATACAGTATCAGACACTATATTGTACCAGATGACCTACTTTGGTTCAATGCACCACTGCTGTGCAAACAAACACCCTGAGGTCACGCTTCAGGAGGTCAAACTGGGAGGCATTACACCACACTTCTCGAAAAGTAGACCAGAGAAACTCTCGCTAAGACCAAAAGCTCTGGCTTATCTTGCACACAGTGTTCAGCCGGGTGATGAACAGAGGAACACTCCCACTGGTCTTTTATGGCAGGCTGGTAACCTTTCTCTAACATCTTCCTGCTCTCAGACGGAGCTTCCGAGAACATTCAGATGTCTGCAGACATATGAGCTATTCATGAATCATTGAACACTACAGCTAAATCCTGCTCATGTAAGAGCCGAGTTCTGTGTGTTGTCTGGCTTTTTGGAGAGTGCACTCATCCTCAGCTGTGGAACAATGCTTACAACACTACATCACCCATAATTCATCACATGGACATAAATGCACAAGGTGCACAGAGTGGTGCAGTGACGAGAAGTTCTAAAAATAGAAAGCTGAATAAAACCTCTGTACAGGAAAACCATGACATGATAAAGCACCGATGAGGATAGTTGTCAAAATGTTTCTCTGTGTGGGCACAGCGAACACCTCAAATCTGCATGATGAAGCAATACACTGAAGATACTCTGCAACACCACATCTGTTTGCCAAAAACATAACTGTAACTATGCAACTTTTAACTATAACTTTAGCTCTGCCTTGGCAAAGAATCATACTTGTTAAAGGCTCATAGCAAATTCTATCAATAATCTTTGTATCAGCAGAGCAAAGAATACAGACAATGCCATTTATAACATATCTTGAAGCTATTGTGAGTCACTGAGATGACAACAGTAAGAAAACAAGCAAAGAATGATGAACACAACAGGAGATATTCTTTCAGTTCTTTGTGGTTGTCATAAAAATCCCTCAAAATCTTTTTTTCCCACATTGTTCGAGTGATTTTGAGACAACCTCAATCAAAGCCATACAGTCTTATCTTTTATAGCAACCAGCAAGTGCAGGTAGGCATCAAATGGATGAATGAATGATAACAAACAGAGAAGCTACTCACCAGATCGTGGTTTGTGGAGTTGGAATCATCCTCGGGGAAGGGGATATACACAGCTAAGGCCATACAGTTGGCAAAAATAGCAATTAATATAAAGATATCAAATGGCCTGAGGGAAGAAGTTAAGGAAAACTGTCAACAAACACGGATCCTATTGAAGATAATGACTCCCACCAAAATACTGACAAACAAAATGACTTCCAACCAGAATTGGTCAGATTTAAATAATATTCATCAAGGAACCTGCAATGGTTTTTTTTTTTGCCATTTAAGTTAGTTTTCTGCATGTCTAATCAACGGCTCTGACATTACAACTCTTTCACTATATGTAAGTAACTAATGAAGTTGTAACTTTCTAAAAAAGGCAAAGTGTTAAGTCAGCTGAAGAAGTAAGAGATCAAGCTGAATGAGCTGAGATGTTACAAAAGACCCTGATCTGTAAAGTCGACCTGTGATGAATTTAGGAAAGGCTTGATGTGTGGATTGTTTGATTACGTTACAGACTGATCAGCATGATCTATTTTGCTATTTTATTGTTATTAGTTGCTTGTATATTCCAACACTGCTTTCCCAAACTAACTTCCACTCAAGTTAGTTTGGGAAAAAAGTTGTTTTGTCTGCATTGTATTAATCCAGTTAATAAAGTTATACTGATATGTTGAACTGTTACAGATTTCCATTATTAGTCACTGATTTATACTGAAAAATAATGAAATGTTAGCCTGGCACAGTGCTACACTAGTGGTTTTAAATCACCTCAACATGCATCTATCCTAAATCTATCTTATAGTAACACTGCCATGGTCACTATCACCTATTGTTTCTCAAGTGTCAAAAAGCTGAAATGAGGAGGAAGACTGTAACATGGCGACGAGACTTTTCCTTGCACCTTGTGAATGCTGATAAATGACCATAATTTGAATTTTCCACTTTTACTCTCACAGCAAAGTTGGGAAACAAACATGCAGCAGCAGTGCACTGTTGGATGCAGTCCATGCAGCACAAACTGACTACGTTTGTATTTTCCGAGGAAAATTACTTGAATCCCCAGTGCTCTTCTTTTTTTGTAACAACAGACACACAAAGGTGGATGATGAAATTTAACTTTGAAGTGTAAGTTTGCCATTCTCCTTCATAACATCTGATGGCGTTCATGATGACAGCATCTGCTTAAGCAACAAACCCACCAGACTGTCACACAGCTGTGTTGTGCCACTGACTCACTCTCTCTACATACCCCACCAGTATTTTAGGATTCAGGACATGGTGACTTTCACTCTGTCTTTGGTGGAGGAAAGATGTTTTTTTCACCTCAATTTGAAAAACATTTCTAGCAGGTACCAAGGAAGCACACTCACATAGCTTATCACTGATTTGAAGATTGTTTTTGTCCAAATTATCACCACCAAACATATGGTTAAAAGTAATGAGTTGGCGCATGTTTATCTCTTAACAAATTCTGTTTTAGCCCTGTGACTGCTGTCATTGTGGCTTTCGCATCGTGCACCAGCTGCTGTCCAATACAGGCGTAAATGAGCCATGTGTGCCAGCAGAAAGTGAGCAGGCACCTCAGCAGAGCTTAACTGAACCAAAAATACACTGAGTTCGCCTTAAATGTCGGGACAATGTCAAAATAAAGACAACGGAGTTTGCATTTTGTTGGTCTTCTTTTTGGTCCAATTAAATAGGACTGAGTGAGGTTCCTTTAAAGGGATTACATAGGAAAACACCTGCTGTAGCAACACTATCTATAATATCCATCTTCACCATACTGAAGATATTACAAAGGTAACAACACAGGTAGTACTAACAGGTATACACCACTGATGAAACATCAACACCCAAACATGCACCCACCAACACATACACATCCCATAAAGGATATTTCCACTCCACCAGGCTGATGCAGGCCCTGCGTATAGGGTTGTTAAGGTTGAGGCAGAACAAAGCCCTCGGTGGCCTGCTGTTGGCATTACTGCCCTGTTTCTTGCTTTTGGCATATTGCTGCCGCTTCTTCTGTGCCAACGCACCTACCGGGATGGTAGTGGTCGCTGGGGCAGGTGGGGCAGGAGCAGGTGGTGCCGC
Source organism: Myripristis murdjan (assembly GCF_902150065.1). Classification (NCBI taxonomy): domain Eukaryota; kingdom Metazoa; phylum Chordata; class Actinopteri; order Holocentriformes; family Holocentridae; genus Myripristis; species Myripristis murdjan. The sequence continues at coordinate 17,873,856 of NC_043984.1, read as the reverse complement.
AGGAGCTGGGGCAGGGGCCGGAGCAGGGGCAGGGGTGGGGGCAGGAGGGGCTTCTGCAGCCGCAGGGGTAGGGGCTGGGTCTGGGGCAGGCCCGTTGGCGCTCATGGTGCGGGCGTGGCTCTGTGAGGAGCATCCAGCAGCATGGATCTGCCAGGGTAGACAGCAAAGCTAGAGGAGGGCAGAATAGTCTGACCGATAAGCTGGCACGTCACCAGGGGGAGGGACTCTGGTGCTGCTGGCATAATTTGCCTCTGCGAAAGAAAGAAAAAAAGAAAGAAAGAAAGAACAAACAAACAAACAAACAAACAGTGAGAAGAGACAGTATGTTTGCCACATTATAAAATTAAAAGAATACATGCGGCTGATTTTTAATTTAAATGTATTTCTTTGTCCAGATATCCAAATATCTCTTGTGTGGACTGCATTTTGGCTAAAAGACAGGAGTCCCATCTTAAAATCTTGTGTGTTCCAGCAGCTACCCTGGTAGGGTTTCTCCCACGGGTCAAAGGGTATGGAAACAAGTGAAGGACAGTGTTGGTGCCTTTTACCATTTTGACAAAAGGGTACCTCTCTGTACTTTGTTTTCTTTTTTTTCCACAATATACTGTATATCCCTTTTAGCCAAAAGGGAATTCCTTGGCATTTGGTTTTGTGTGGGAGGCCAGGGCTGGAAATCTGCCTTTCACTCTGAAAATCTTAGCAATGATCTCACCAGTTAAGCCCTGAAGACAAACATCCAAATGGAACAGGTTAACTCAGGACAAATAGCACCTTATAGGGAGTCAGGTGTTATTAGCAGTAAACCTGCAAAACGTTTAGAAAATCTCTCTTGGCCTGTTATTACTGAAGGGGCTGTCAGTGTAATCCCACTTTAATGTTACCATGCAGTGCTGCTGACCATACAGTGCTGTGCAAAATCAACCTTGTAATGAAGCATAGAAAGTTAAGACATAAAATAATGTGGCCTACAGTGCATGTGGATGCTTCAGGCCTTATGAGGTCTTTGATCTGCCCTGCTCTAAAGAAGGACACTCATAAAGGCAAAGTGGATACATGTGAAACTCATTTGTAAGGTGCATTCCTGTAAAAAAAAATAAAAATAAATAAATAAATAAATAAATAAAGGAAATTCTGAAGACCTATTCAAAAGTGCAAGAAATGTGGCAGGTTGGCCTCGGTTTGGTGTACCATCTTGCCACCAAGACACCAAGCTTAGTAAACAAACCCCCCTCCCCAAAAAAACAGCACATAAAAATGAACTAAAGCTGTGCGGGGGGAAAAAAAAATGAAGCCAGATGACATGCGGCTCGACCCAAAACACAGACAAATTAAGCGTGTAAATTCAGAGCTGTCACTCTAACGCATCACTTGGTTAAATCAGTTTGCGTAAGTCCTTGAACTGCGAGCAGGCCCCGCAGTGAAAGAAACAGAAAAGGTCACATTGCAGTGATGCATCAAGAAAAATACATCTTAAAATCCCATACAAAACACTGGCAGGGCTGCTGTCTGAATTCAGGACTGCATGCCTTGTGTTCAATTCAGAATACCTTGGCTAGAGCTATATATCTATCTCCCCTTTATGCTATGCTACTGCCTTCATGTAGCCTATGCTAGTGCAAGCCCAATATGTAAGGACAATGCATGATGTGCGCTTTTTTTTTTTTTTAAATATTAATTTCAATGCAACATCGATATCATCAACCCCGCACCCGTGATGAAACTAAATACCAATTCTTCCATGAGCGATTCGTGACAAAAAAAAAAAAAAACACATCATCAAGCGTCCCTATGTTTCTCCTTGGACACATAAGGTATCGTTGAAATCCCCCCCCAAAACGATGTGAAATGACAGGCTGACTCCGGGCGCTCATAGTGAAAATTGAGCAACGCACAACCGTCAGATGGTCCTCGCTGCTCAGCAGAAACAGCTGGCAACGATATTACCACAAACCTCAATCACTGATGGTCTTACACTCCAGGCTAATATAGTGGACGGTGCACATGACCAGCGCCAGCCTCAATTTATGAGAAGGTAGGCTACCTGGTATTAATCTAAATGGTAGTCCAAGAGACAATGCAATATTCATTAATTGCACTGTGCATTATTCATGATTAGGCGATGAATCTCCTTTCCGAAGAGCTAAGCCTCCACAAAATATGACGGACACCCTCGGCCGAGAGGAAATTAGCCATTAATGACTGCTGTCCTCTGGAAATAATGAAAACAGCAACATCATTGCCTCCACGAAAAACGCAGCTAGGCTAAGAGGCTAACTTCAGACTGTGGACCAGACACAAAAAACCCGTACGGTGCCATACCTTTTCTGAAGACTTTGTGTTATTTAGCCTCGATCCTCTCCGCTCAGTAAGACGAGTGCACTGCTTCGGCGGACGAAAAAACGCAGGTCCAGTCTCAAACGGTGATTTCCAATGCATCAGCTTCGGGGACAGGAGGGACACATAAGCCTGTGCATTAATTAAGCCCTTCCATGATGATCATGGAGAGCAGGAGACAGGAGAGTGCGCACCACACAACACAGCTTCCCCGTCCGCTGCCCGTTTATCGTCACGGCGCCAGTGCACAGTAACGAGTGTACATCAGAAACCAGCTCTCCTCCTTCTGGCTCCGTCCCTCCTGCTCCTGCACAAGCCCTTGATCATTTATGCCACACTGAAAAAAGTAAGACGCAGCTTACAGAAGATAACCCACATATTTCCAACTGTACCTGCCTTGACGAAAGCCATAAAAAGAACAGTGATAATAATGGGGGGAAAAATCACAGAAAACATGAGGTCCTTATATGGAATATAAGGCAATATTGCTGGACTACCACAGGATAAACAAAACAAATACCACAATAGGTTAAACAAATACCACAAAGTAAAGATACCCTAAAGTGAGACACAATGTGGGTCTCTATAAGGTTACTTTAGTGATTTTTCACTTGGGTGTGTATGTTGTTTGCCTACTTGTCATGGCAAAGAAGTGGAGATGGAAAACAGTGATATGGTATACTCTAGCCTACCAAAGGATGCTGTCTGGATTATTTGGCTGGAAAAAGTATAGAGAAATTGAGGAAAGCCCCATAGGTAAAACAGTAACTAGAGCATGGGTCGATGGGTCCCTTTTCATTAACATCTCAAGATTACTTAGCAGAAATTCTACTTTTATAGGCAAGAGAAGATGTAATTGCTCTTCAAATTTCAAAGATGCATTGTGGTTCAGTACAGTCACTGATATGCCAGGGTCTCTTTAACTGCTGCTCAGGAGCACAGACTACCCCCAAGTAGACCACAAAACTTTTTTATATGTTATCCAGTGTTATCCAATGAAAGTTTGTTTCCTAGCTCAGGTTATATGAAGGCGAATGGCAAATTCACACTTCATTTCCTGGAGATGTGAGTATGTGGATTATTAATATGATAACCAATGCAAGTCCACATATTGTCCACAACAGCATAACGAGGGCTACAAAGATACTGGCTACAAAGATTTTACACTACATAGTGTCGCAAAATTTTGTATAACGTCCCCCAAAAATAGATTGAATCAATGCACTTAAGGAGGCTCCAGGGACCCACAAGGATCATCGTCAAAAAATAGTTTAGTAGTTTAAAAATTGTTTAATTTAACTTTATTTTAATTCACTATACATTGTTAAGATACAGAAACATGTCTGAGTGATTATTTTAACATTATGCTATGATCTCAACACTTTTAATTTATTTGTCAGTTTTCAGGTATGGCATCTAAAAAATATAAATCTTAACACAAACCACAGTATCTTTTCATATTAGGGTCTCTGGGGCAAAAACACTTCAAGTAGGGGTCCACAGCTCACTGAAAATCAACTTGGGGGTCCAGATCATAAAAAAGTTTTAAAAACCATAGCTAGAATTACTTCAAGACCAAATTCTCCTGCTGGAGTTGATGTGCTCACCTAAAAAAGGGCTAGTGGTAAAGCAGTCAGAGGCTTGTGACTTTACAGTGAATGTACAGTATGAAACTAGACACAAATGGCATATGACAAAATATGCCTGCATGTTCTTGTGTTACCAGCAATGCCAATGCCTAGGAATAATTTAAAATATGATTATGTTTGCTGTCTCACATAGTTACAAATATCCATTGTGTCCAGGTCCTCTACACCGTTTGTGCTCTTTTGTGACCATAAAGCATAAAGTGTCGGAGTGTTTTCATAATGAAAAGGTACGCCAATACCACCCAGCCTGATCTACTTAAACGCTCATTCCTTTCTCCTATTACGGCTTTTATAGGAAATCAAGCAGATTCTGGAATATTCCAGGTGCGAATACACAGCGCAGTACCAGACTACATACTTTGTCTAACATCATAAGCCACACAAAGACGTGCAAGATGATTATGAGACTCCTTTACCTTCACAAATAATTTCTTTTGTGGTATGACAGGATTAGGCTTACACTGGGGGTGTAATCTACATTAACAGGGATTAACATTTCATTATCAGCCAACCATCAGAAGAGACTTATAATATAAGACTGCAAAATCATGCTGCCACTGGTGTTAATGGTGATTTTTAGAACCAAAACTGGGCAAACAAAGTAAATTATATTTTCAGTTAAACTCATGTTTGTTTTGGGGTGTTACATTTGCAAAAGAGTAACATAAAAAATACTTGAGAGTAAAAAGTCTGGCTGACCTATTCTGTAGGATCATGGAGCAGCTGTACACCTGCTGTCCAAACAGTAGGCCACACATGAATCCCACCCTCATGAAAAACTCATGACCAAATGATAGCCTTGACACCCAGAGGACCCTTCAACAGCTCCATCCTGGATTTGATATTCAGTCAGAATACATCAAAATCTTGTCAAGTTGATATCATGCAGTTGTTATTTGAGAAGGGCTTTGCAGCTGCATTCTATTACGAAGAGGTGAGCAATTTTGGTTAATGGTCTTGCACAAAAAATATCCAATTTCCCACTATACACACAACCTGATAGTTCAGTGCTAAAATGGCACTTGATAGAAATCTCTCCATAACTTTGTTTTGGGAGCAGTTTGTTCAAATTGCAATGACCACAAAATGCCACTGACACTCAGCTCCATGCAGCCGAGCTACTTTTAGACAACCAACCATCCTGTGAAAATCCTACCTGCTGAAGAAAATCGGTTGACTTGAGGCCTCTGGTTTACCTATACATCCCAGGAAAAAGCAATAACAAGGAGCCACTCATTTTCTACATCAGTATTCCCTAGATTGCTGCAAGTTGTGAGCCCTGAGCTTTGGTGAAGGGTGGAGATCGACTGGGAAAGGAGGCAGGGCCGGGTTCACCTGCCATATCGACTTACCTGTCTGCCCAGGATAATGGTGTCTTCTCGAATCTTCCTGAATTATTCACCTTTAAATGAGTGGGTGGGGTGCATGTGTGTGTAAATTGGTGGTTGGGTGTTTTGAATGTCACAAAACCATTTGATCGCGTTTTTTAAATGTTGTATTGTATTGTAGATTTGCATAGTTTTGGTATGGTTTACTTTTTAAAATAAGACCTGACTCTGACTGTTTTTTATATTGGACATAGGTATATACATTGGACACAGGAGGAGGCACTAGCAGGGATGTATTCAGATAGTCGTTCATGATGGTAAGTGATGATAAAAAGATGTTTAAAATGTTGCCTTTCTGTCTGTTCTGTCTAATGCAAAAGAATATTTCTTCTGTCATTAAAATAAAAGAGAGGAAAAATCAGTAGCTGTACTTGCCAGTCTCACTAGTGTTTCCTTTTTCGGCTCCACCCTCAAGAAGTGGTTTTCTCTGCCCTTCTCTCCTGTTGTTCTTGACCTGGTTTCCCTCTGTACTGTTGATTTTGCTACAGAGATCGCTTTATGGTAGTGAGGAGGGTGGAAATAACGCTTATACATTTCAGTGCTTGTTCACCTGGAATAGCTGATGCATATGTATCTGTGCATCCATGTGTCTGTGTATGTTTGTGTGTGTGTGTGTGTGTGTGTGTGTGTGTGTGTGTGTGTGTGTGTGTGTGTGTGTGTGTGTGTGTGTGTGTGTGTGTGTGTGTGTGTGTGTGGCCAAAAACCTATCTCCCTTCCCCCTTCAACTACACAACCCCCTTCTGTAGTCCCCAAGAGACTGGCGCATTGCAGCTCATTTTTACTGAAAAATGGAGTAAAAACACAGACAGAGGGTGCAGTGGGCCCCAGGGAATATGGTTGCCATTTGGCTCGGTACATCAGTCCGCCCCCACCTCTGATTTGATCCTGTAGCTCTGCTCCCTACACCGCCAAACTCCCCTAACCAAAATTAACTTTATTCAATTATGGTGATTCACGTTTGCATACTGAATCATGCAATCATAGGACCTTGAGTTTGGCCTATTTTTATTTTGTATTACCACAGAAATAAAAATAGAAAGATATTCGGCAAAGTGGATTTGTCTCCTTTTTTAATTTCTCAGTATTATTTTTGTGTGGTTCCAGAAGCCTTGTCTTCCGCGTGCTATTATCCAGGAAGATGCGTATCAGACAACTGCAATTCTGAGATAGACTCTATCACACAGAGAAGTGCCTCTGGACCCTGAGCTCCTGTACTGTGCCCATGGTCCTGTGTAAACGTTAGGTTTGGCCAACCTCTAAAGGGATTATGCTGAATACATGTTGACTAAATTAAAAATGTGCAGTGTGTGTTTAATTCACACAAGTGACTCCCAGCAAACAGCTGTCAATTCTTTTCTAGCTCTCTCTGTACAGTAAATGCACTTTGCTTTTCTGTGCAACCCTTCTTCCTCTATGTCCTTCATCCCTCTTTTTCTTTATCTCCCTCCCTCTCTTCTTGAAGCAGTTTTTAAATATGATATGCAATATATATGCAATAAAACCGCTGCTGGTATGTGAGCGATTCAGCTATATTCTCCAAAACTGCAAAACTATTCTTTTCTTCCTGTTCTCATTTTACTCAATCTTAAAAATCTCTGTAGTTGCGCTGTCTGTGTATGCGTGTGTGTTTCCAATTACATCATGGTAATGAAGAGTTGGGAGGTTTGAAATGACTGCTGAAATATCACAACATGTGTGTTATGATGTCTGATTCCCTGGCCTGAACAACCTGGTTATTACATTACAGTACATCTAGGTGCACTGAAGCGAAAATCAGTGGTTTTGCATGTTTATGAGCGTTCTGAGTATATTTGTGTGTGTGTGTGTGTGTGTATGTGTGTGTGTGTGTGTGAGAGAGAGAGAGAGAGAGAAAGCGAGAGAGAGAGAGAGAGAGAGTGTGTTGGTGGAGCTGCTTGAAGGAGAGCAGTAGTGATGGAGCCTGAAAGCCCTGCAGCGCAGCTGTTCTCCCAGTGCATCGTCAACTTCACCGCTGAGCCCACAACACACGCTCAGCCTTAACCCCTGCTCGCACACTCTGCTCTTCACTCTAAATCTCTCTGTCTCTCTGCTGTTGTTTTTCATCCACTCTTCGTCCACTTTTTCTGAAAACCTACAACTCTCCATCTTTTGGTCATTCTCTCCCAATAGTTCCTCTATTTTCCTTCTCTTTAATATTTCACTTCCTTGGCTCCACGTCCCTTGGCTATAATGGCCACAGTCTCTCCATCTCTCTCAGTCCTTTTCTTTTTGGCACATCCACCTCCAGCTTGTGCAGCTGTGAATGGCTCTGTAACTAAATGCTGTGTTTATAATTCCATTACAAGTCATCTGTTCTTGCCATGCACTGTCAGGGGGCGGGGCCTTTGGTTGACAGACAGCCGTCAGATATAAGGGTAAGCGCTATGTCATCATGGTGACTACAGAGCAATTTAAGGAAATGGAGTGATAAGAGCAGAGTGGAAGAGGCTCAAGCCTGGAGGAGCAACTGGCATTAAAGGAATGTACCAGATCCGTGTGTGTGTGTGTGTGTGTGTGTGTGTGTCTTTGCATATGAGAGCGAATATATTCTTTAGTTCCTGTGTATGTGTGTGTGGGCGTGCATGTGTGAGGGCATGTGTATGCATATGCACAATTGCACACATGGACACGTGTGTACACACATATGTACAGAAGTATGTGTGTGTGTGTGTGTGTGTGTGTGTGTATGTGTAAACTGTGTATCTGCATGAATGCTGTTTCTAAGAGCCCATTAATCATTCAAGCCCAGCAATGCCAAGTACATTTTTGTTTAACTGGGCTTGGCATTTTGTTGGAAAAAAAATACGCACATCTTGTGTGTTATATTAAGCTATTGTTTCAAAAGTGGTTGCTTTGCTCCTCTTTTTCTGCCAGAGAGATTAAAAATAGAAACATTCATGCTCTCTGAATGTACTTTCCCTCCAGGAAGTATGCAGTTGTGGATGCCCAAGATTGGTTGCGCATCATCACGTGGCATTCTCTTCGCAGGCTACCATTGGCTGGCACCTGTGGGGCTCTGTGAAGAAAAGCTATTCTGACAGGGCCCAGGAGCCCAGAGGAGTTGCTGGAAACTGGGAGAAGGACAATGTCGGTGGGAACAGGAGGATGGTGGGGGCTGGAGAGATGGCATCACCATGGCTGTGAGGGCAGAGGTGCTGGGAGATGACCTCACAGCTACAGCAAAGGGCAGGGATCCAGAGAGATGACCACATGGTTGAAAAGTTGCACAGGAAGATGAATGAGGGATAGAAGCGGGTGATGATTTGAGTCTCTGTGAACAGCACTGACACTCGCAGAGCACGTGTCATGATCATATAAGATCAGCTGACAGTTGTATTAATAGCTTTTCGTTGTCATCCAGGCTCACTGTCGCCTAGTCAATGCACTTGATAGTTCGGGTCCACTCCACACAAGGTTCAGTGTGAGATTGTTTTAATAGGCAGATGGCTTCAACATCATTTACCACTCAGAGACTTTAAGAATTCATTTCACATTCAAACATTTCATTTTGCCATTCAAATCAAATGGGAAACAAGCCAGAGCCAAGGAGAGTAGTCTAGCTTGTCAGAATGCATTACAGTAGAAAATAATATCTTACAATGCCAGTATAATCATGATTATGATGTATTACGGTGCTGCTTTCCTTCATTTATTGGCTAATACAGTGGCTTTACCCAGCTCATAATTTACTGCATAATTTACTATCATCCTGCATTTATGAGGAGACAGTGTCCTCTGGTGTGCAATGTTTGGATTACCACTGGCCATGTTAAAAGGCCATTCAAAATGGAGTAATAAAATACACTTTGTGTACTTATGCCACACATGGCATAATATCTAATTCTCCTGCTTGGTTGATGCCCATGTGTTTGGTTTTGCTGTCATGTCTAGTAACAGACAGTATTGTGTCTCTATCTGTTCTAAATATAGATAGACTGAAAATCACAATAGATTAAATCAGCTATGACTTTATGACTGTGCATTCTGTGCAAGAGAACATGCTTATTATGATTTTGTTTCCTTACCGTTCCTCAGCTAGAGTGATATTGAAATAATAATTTCTATACCACCCCCTTCTCTTCATTTCAGTGGAAGATTCTGGATTGTACCACATCAGCAGCTGTAGACTGAGACAACTTTAATCTGTGCGCAGCTGCCTCTGATCGCCATTAACTGTAAGGTTTGGAAGCATGCACACACTCTCCGCATTGTAATGGCACATGTGCACACAAACTTAAACAAGGCGCAAAATGAATGCTGAAACATCTTGTTTGTCCTCATAGCTTTCTATTTGTGTGATTTACGCTATCAAATTTGGGCCTCCTCTGTAATCTATTTCTGTGATGAGGGGTAATGTGCCCATTTCTGAACAGAGTGCCCTTTATGTCTAAAAAAAGAGACGTGGTTTCATTTGTCTATATTTAGTGAAATTCTCTGCAGCATGTGCTAATAGAAGCACTGACCACTGGAAACAGGTCAAATGTACTTGCAAAGGTTCTCCTCTAGATGGCAGACAAACCCACAGTATAAAGCTAATCTTGGCAGATGTTCTGTCCACATGCATGCAGGCATTGCTTTGTGGCAAAGAAGCAAAATCTAACCTCCGATGCCTCAGCGAATTCATTTGAAAATTAAGTATTTTAATTTGAAATGTAAACTGAATTTGTCAGCCCTTTAGCATCATTTTTATCCACTGCAGATTAAAAAAAAAAAACAAAAAAAAAACAACAACTTTCAATATAACCAAAACAGAAAAAAGGGAAGTGAACTGAAATATGCTATGATGAAATGAGAAAAATTGAAATGAGAGGAATTTTTAGTATTTGATTTTACTCCTAAATTTTCTCTTTCTATATTCGTGCACAGTGAAAACGTGGACACCATGCTGAATCTATGGACCATAGATTCACAAAAAAGGTGGAATGCTGCTTTATTGTACATATCTGTACTAAGTAAATATTTCAAATTAAACTACAGCAGTACTCATTGATAGTGAGGCAGACATTTTCACAGTGTTTTATCACCATTCCACAACTGCTCTACTGCCATGCAGGTGATTTAGAATAAAGACTCAGCCGCTCGGATCAGGCACGTCTGGATATCAGGTCCATGTGGCTGCCGGGGAAAGAACACAGTGTCCTCAGTTTGCAGGCTCATATAGAGCGCTTACAGAGCTCACACAGCGTGATAATGTGTGACATACGACAGAGTATGAGCTGGGGATCAGGACTGAGGAGAGTGCAGAGATGATATTGGGCCGTTCTAGCCTCTTTAAAAGTAAATCTCAATCTTAGAGGATCCCATCATCAACACCCCCCTCCTCTTTCTCCCCCTCTCTCACTGGCTCTTTTTATCCTACTTGCACTTTCTCTCCTGCTCTGCTTTCCTCTCTCTCATTCTGTCTCTTGCTCCCTCCTCCTCTCTTTCTTGTAAATTCCCCTTTTTGTCACTAACATACCTCATCTTTTTATTTGTGTCCTATAAAAAAGTGGTAGCCAGTTTAAAACAAGTGGTGGGTGGATGGGTAGGGAGACTGGGGCAGTGGATCGGGGGTAGAGAACAAAGAGCAATCAAACATCAAGGTCTCAGTTATGAATTTGGACAGTAAAGCCACAGTCAATCATGATTAGATGCTTCAAATGTCTGTCCTCCTTCCATCTGCCCCTCCACCCCCTCCCTGCCCCATGTCTGTGACACACCCCCTCCATCCCAGTCATACAGTAGCCAATGCAGTGAGTACCATTCGACTTTCACCCACGTCACTGGGCTCCCCCTCCTCTGTGTGTGACTGTGTGTGTGTGTCTGTGTGTGTGTGTCTGTGTCTGTATGTGTTTGTGTGTGTGTGTGTGTGTGTGTGTCCTTGTGTTTGTATGTCTGCATGCACGACAGGATAAATCCTGCTTCTCTTCCATTCTCTCTCTCTTTCTGCCACTCACACACACAAGTTCAGTCCAGTGCTGCTCTTTGCCAACCCTCATTCTCCCCCCCCACACACACACATACAGAACACACACATTTACAACCGAGGACTGCAGTTGGTCCACTTCTTTCTGGTGCTGTGGAACTTAACAATTTGCCTTTATGGAGGATTACCACAAACCTGACCAGCAGACAGTGCAGGCGCTAAGGAATATCGCCAACCGCCTCAGAATCAACTGCATCAAGGCAACAACTGCTGCAGGCAGTGGGTAAGTCTCCTCTACTGACTCACAGGCAGCTCACACACATGAACTCTGAAAAGTGAGAGTGCACTTCTCACATAAACTGGCACAATGCATGCAAAAGATAATGCACAGGTCTGATTTCCATGCAACATGCACAGCTGAACACCAGCAATCTAAACTGCATGCACTGAATTGCACACACACACACACACACACACACACACACACACACACATATGCGCACACACATATACACACACACATGCGCATACACACAGATGCACACACAGATGCAAGTGAAAAGCAAAAGGAACAGCATGTTCTGCCTTTGTTCTCATGCGCTGCTGATGACAGAATAAGTGGAACATCCACAGTTGTTGAAGGGATTAATTGTGCACGGAGCAACTAATTTAAATTTCCTCATAAGTTTTGTGCTATAGTATTAAATTACAGGATCTAAAGTTATAATAGATTTAATGTCACAGACATATTATCACAGCCCACAATAAATTATAAATTGAAGGTATGATGGACAATAAAACCTTTTGAGACAAATGAATCGTCAAATATATCAGCATCATTGAGAAAAAAATTATATCTATCTATCTATCTATCCATCTATCTATCTATTTATCTAATTTTTATTTATTTATTTATTTATTATTTATTTTATTTTTATTCATTACAGTTTTAGAAAATTTAATATGTCCTTTGTCCATTTGTACAATAGATGGAGTGGCATGTGCAGATGATAGTTTGCACATGAATGTTAATATTGTATGCTTGTTGCAAGCATGGCTTCATTGGGGAAAGGGTTTTAAAATTTTATGGATTAATCTAAATCCTGCTTATCTCCTCTTAGAGCTGTTGCATTTGTGGAGTGCAGTGGACCGTCATGACCCTCATATTAAAAAAGTGTCTTTTGTGGCTAAAAAGTATTTTTTATAACGCTCACTGAATATCTATGAAACCTTAAATCTATATTTTTTCCATTTGAAGAGGCAGGAGTGTTTCCATATTGCCGATTATACAGTTTTGTGGGTATCGAACAGAGACCTATGGGGACAAAGGGATGCAGTGAAGGGCATTAATTTTGACCGCTAAACTGACTGTTACCTAACCTAAAACCCTTATTGCACTCTTTAAGACCTGACAGAGTTTTAAAACATTAATACACATTATTTTTATGTGGACTTTCTCATTTCTTTATGTTCTCATGCAAATCATGTGGTATTAATCACTAATAGCCATCAATTTATTGACTGCACAATGTATATTGCTGTGTTATCATTGAATTGTTCCAATAATGTCTGTTTTCAAAAGGCCAGTGACAACTAGAAGATTGTATCAATGTATCTGTCAGGCTTTTGGTGTAAAAGTAATAGGCTCCTCAGTGATTTTACATTTTATGAATGGCTTTGTGCAATGGCCTCATTTAATAAGAGCACAAATTGTTTTTTTCATCTTTCTATAGTGGATAAATGTGCAAACAGTTTTTTTAAGCACTCCAATGTTTCTACAGTATATACCACCCAAAACTGTTTCCTTGTGCTTGCAAGAGGGAGGCTTTTATTTCTTAAAGTGTACTGTTGCACAAAGCTGGGAAAAGTTAAATCTTAAGCCAGCCAATCGACAAAGACCACCACATGCTTTTTTTATTTACGCTACATATAAATGGGCCTTAGTCCAGGCCTGCACCTGCCATCCCCAATTATTCATCAGACATTTGCAGTACAGAACAGAGTACTGCAATGTAATAGGCAGGTGGAGCTGGAAGCAAATCAATTGCCCTTTAAAAGAAAAAAAAAAAAAAGTAAAATTCTGGTATTTTGGGGGGAACTTGCTAGCTTCATCCTGTAACATGGCACTATAACACTGTCAGCCAGTCAAGATGTGTGGACTTGTCTTGTGAGGTACTGAGAATGCTGTGCACTCTTTTGCAAGACACCTGAGTGCATGCTATTTGCAAATTCAGTCCAAATCACTTCACAGCATAACAGCATAACTGCCTAGGAAGCATCTATGCAACAATATCACATCACTACTAAGCATTATTAGTTAAAGTTTCCCCCTGAACAAATATATCTGATAGAGCTTTTTCTTGTTTTGAAATGAGGATTGTATTTGAATGAACTTGCTGAAATGCAGGCATTTTCTCTCGCTGTGTGTGGGGGGAGTTACACATATATATCTGTGTGCATGTGTGATGCATATGTCTGGCATACAGTAAGGCTCACTGCATCCTCTCCTCTGTCCTGCAGACACCCGACATCATGCTGCAGTGTTGCGGAAATCATGTCTGTGCTTTTCTTCCACACCATGAAGTACCGTCCTGAAGATCCCAGGAACTTCAATAATGACCGTTTCATCCTGTCCAAGGTAAGACCCAGTCCCATCGGCCTGGAGCCTTTCATACTTACTTGTGTTTGTGACCGGGCTGGTAGTTGTGACATCTAAATACTTCACTTTTTTTCCTGGATTACCTCTGTGCTGTTTGACAGGGTCAGTGTTGTTTTATGGTTGTGTTTGTCCACAGGGCCATGCTGCTCCAGCCCTGTACTCCATGTGGGCCGAGACTGGCTACCTGAAGGAGAGTGAGCTCCTCAGTCTGTGCCAGGTTGACTCGACTCTGGAGGGCCACCCGACTCCTGTGAGTGCTCCCACACGTCAGGAATCATCTTATTCCTGGATAGAAAGCTCTGTTTATTCAGCTTAAACAGTATACTAAAGCAGTCCATGCAGCTTTCTAATAATACTTTACTGTGTGTGTGTGTGTGTGTGTGTGTGTGTGTGTGTGTGTGTGTGTGTGTGTGTGTGTATGTATGCATTTCAGAAGCAGCAATTTGTGGATGTAGCCACTGGCTCCTTGGGACAGGGCCTTGGTGTGGCCTGTGGGATGGCATACACTGGAAAGTACTTTGACAAGGCCAGGTAAATTTTTTTTTTGTTTGTTTGTTTTTTTTTTGTTTTTAGGTTTTTTGCCTATTTCATTTTAAGATTTGTTTATTTTATTTTATTTTATTTATTTTGCTTAGAGATGATGGAGTCTCTTTTTAGTGTGTAATGAGGATTTTCCAGGTTTTGTGGGTGTGCGGCAGGGCTGCTCGCTCTGCTCTCCCGATTCTTCTGCTCTAATAATCACAGGCCCAGCAGTCATATCTCGGTTATTTTTACCATCCAAACAGATTTCATCTCAGAGTCAAATTGAGACTTAGCGCATTCAGCCATGTTGCAATGTATTTTCGGTCTACTGTTTTGAATTATTACCACGTTTCAAACTAAATCCTAAATTTTAATCTCCATTGTAATAGTGGCTCTGGAAATTTGAATAGATAAAATACCTCGGTAAAGAAATTTTGATTCAGTGGGTAGCAGCTGATTCTGATGGCTTACTGTGAGTATAATGTGAGTGTAATAGTAATTTCATTTGATTAAATAAAATAATTGTCTTATTCAAATGAATGTGTGGGAGTACATTATTGGTTGCAGAGGTAGGTGAGAAGTTCAGTAGCCGCTCCTTTGTGCACTTCAGGAAGCTTTCTTCATTCACAGCTGGTTACCAATGTGCTCTGTCAAGTTAATGAAAGTGAATCGACCTGAATTGAGACGTGTCAGAGAGCATTTTTTTTGGGGAGACATGCCACTTCTTGTTAGCACAATCCCTCACCTCCCACCCCAATGTGAACCACACACATACACACATATGTGCACTTACTGTACAACACCCCCCCTTCTCTGTGTGTGCAGTTACCGTGTGTACTGTCTGCTGGGTGATGGTGAGCTGTCTGAGGGGTCTGTCTGGGAGGCCATGTCCTTTGCCTCCTACTACCAGCTGGACAACCTGGTCGCCATCATGGACATCAACCGTCTGGGCCAAAGTGACCCAGCTCCCCTGCAGCACCATGTTGAGAAATATCAGAGGCGCTGTGAAGCTTTTGGGTAATAGTGCATGAAATTGAATAGAGGATGGTGTATGTATGTGTGTGTATGTGTGTGTGTGTGTGTGTGTGTGTGTGTGTGTTAATGAATGTAATATGAAACAGGATTGTGTGAAAAGTGAAAGTTATGCACACAGTATTTTACTAGTACACACAATCTGGCGTCTGTCCCAAAGTATCTGCAGTCTGGGGACCGGGGTCCTTGAGAGGGTCGCAGGGGGTCCCCAGAAAAAGGCATGATAGACTAATTAACTTTAATGACATTTTCTGGAAGTTTGAACAACAATGTAAGGTATACAGATGACCATTGTGATCATATTTTATGGTGAGCATAGTTCAATCAATCATAGATCATAGGCTATAATAACAGTTAAGTCATCTCAAATGGGGATCCGCGGTCTATTGTGCATTACGTTTGAAGATTTTGAGAACCAGTGGTCTAATGTGTGGCTCTGTGTGTGTGTGTGTGTGTGTGTGTGTGTGTGTGTGTGTGTGTGTGTGTGTGTGTGTGTGTAGTTGGCATGCCATCATAGTGGATGGACACAGTGTGGAGGAGCTTTGCAAGGCTCTGAGCCAGCCACGCCATCAACCCACTGCCATCATTGCTAAAACCACCAAGGGCAAAGGCATCCCAGGTACTCTCGCTATCCTCTCTACATTCTACTGTTCATATTCTCTTAGTTTTGCATGTGCATTGCTGACACTCCATGCTGTGTAACACCAGCATGGAGTGTGCCTCCCATCAGCCAGTAACTGTCTCCGTCTCCAAAAATGATTTCAGCTGCAGAGGATAAGATGGGCTGGCATGCCAAGCCTCTGCCCAAGGACATGGCAGAGGTGGTGCTTAAAGATCTGCAGAGCCGCATCATGAACAGCAGCAAGCGCCTGTACCCAGCTGCTCCCATGGAGGACTCCCCACCGGTCAGCCTGAGGAACGTGAGGATGCCCAGTGCACCCAGCTACAAGCCTGGAGAGAAGGTATCCCACATGTAGCCTGTATGCACATGTGTCAGCTTCATTCACATCCTTAATCCCCTGACACATCTATCTATCTATCTATCTATCTATCTATCTATCTATCTATCTATCTATACTAAAAAATATGTTTAAACAAATATAAATACATTTTCATTTTACATTATGAAATAAATAAATGGAATTTCATTTAGGTTTCAGAAAGTGAATTTTCTACTTGCAAACATATTTATAAACAGATGTGCACATTTACCCTAGATAAGGATAGTGGATAATGATGAAGTTCATTCACCCAAGTGCTGTACAGTTTTGAGGCACTGGAACTTTACAGGAATATTTCCCATTTGTGAGTCTTCGTCTGTATACTGTACAAAATTTCAGATGGAAATATTACACTTTTTTCTCCACTTTTTGTCAGCTTGCCAACAGTAGCAGTACATGGAGTGGGATAATGCATCAATAATTTAGCAGTCTGAAAGAAACCATTCACCACTTACAACAGATACCTTTACTTTTACCTTTAATAATTAAGTACATTTTATGGCTAATACTTACATATGATATATGATTGTGTACAATTATGAATGCAGGATCTTTTACTTTTAGTGTACTACTTTTCCATAATGGTATTTCTGCTAAAGGATTTGGGAATTTCTTCCACTACAGGTGCAAACAAATGAAAAGCTGTAGACAACAGATTTGGCTCATACTGATTATAAGCTCTTCCTTCTGTAGATTGCCACCCGGAAGGCGTATGGAATGGCCCTGGCCAAGCTCGGCCGCTACAATGAACGTGTTGTGGCCCTTGATGGAGACACCAACAACCTCACCTATTCAGAGATCTTCAAGAATGAGCATCCCAATCGTTTTGTCGAGTGCTACATTGCTCAGCAGAACATGGTATGACCTCTTCTAAACCCCACAAATAATGCCTATTTCACAAAGCTTGAAAGTTTTTTTTTTTTTTTGTTTTTGTTTTTTTTACAAGATACGAATATTTATTATTATAAAACCCCATATTTCATTGACTCATTGACAGAAATGGTATCGGTCTGTTCTCCTCTCCGTCACTTGTGTATTGAATTTCTGAATTGCACAGTCCCTTCCAAATATTCACAACCTTATTCATCAAATAGAACACGGAGCTGATTTGCTGAGAAAATCCCTCTCTCTCTGATTGGCTGAGTTCATCCTCATTTCTCTGGGCTGCGTGTTTGAGGCTTGGTTATTAAATTATACATGGGTTGTCCATCCATAATGTAACAATGGGCAAAACATGACCCATTTCCAACACACCTCCTTGTGGTCTGCATGGCTGCCTCTTCTGCCTTTGGTTAAGCTGACTCTCATAGATTTTTGTTTCTGCCTCTGCAATTATTTTGCATCTGAGCTTGGATTAATATTTTGGAGAGAGGCAATCGGATATTTATTCCTGCTGCTGTTCTGGTTCCAACAGGAGCAAACTCCAATCTAGGTCAGGCATGTGTATGATGAGAAGCGGTTATGACAAGTGTAGTCAGAGGTGAAATATTAATCAGCGCAGAGGTGGGGCCATCTGGCTGAAAGCATGAGAAATGTCAAAAGTTGAGTAGGAGGAACTAGAATCACTCATAGAAATTAGAGATATTTAAATTAAAAGCTACAATTACTATTAAAATGACAAGCTTGATATTTTAAAATCAAAGACATGATCACATTTGATTTTACTGTATTACTAATTATGGTATAATAATATGATATTTTATTTAGAGTATAATGACATCTTATTTTTGGTGTTGATGAATTAAATGTTGAAATTACTAACATAGAAAAAGTTTGTCTGATTTCATTGCTTCTGCAAATTAGACTGTATGTGTAATATCCCTTTTCAAAGATGCTTGATTATTATTACTTTTATGAATTTGATGGAAATAAAATAATTTAGCTCCCCTTTGGTACCATAGAGGCTTTAACAAAGGAAAAACGGGAGCTAAGGGATTGTGGAGGGCTGTGGAGACAGGAAACAGGAAATGATTTGCGAGAGGAGGCATGCCACTGATTCCTCTCATATGGGAACATAAGCTCCTGCAGCTTTGAGAAAAACTCTTCCCCCTGACTTGCTACTAAGCTTGGTCTTTGGTTCAAAGAGGCATCGTCTGTCTTTCTCAAATGCAATCTCTGCCACAGATACTTGACTCTTTTTATGCTTCTCTCAAGTTCAGATGTGTGTGATCTTGGCACATCTTGCTGTATTCAGGCACAGATATTTCTCCTGTGCTCTGAGCTAGGTACCAGAGGATAATTGCTCCAATCTCCATTCGTTTCCTAGGTCAGTGTTGCCATGGGCTGTGCTGCCCGTGACAGGAACATGGTGTTTGCCAGCACCCTGGCTTCCTTCTTCACCCGCGCCTATGACCAGCTCCGCATGGCTGCCATCTCAGAGAGCAACATCAACCTGTGTGGCTCCCACTGTGGCCTGTCCACTGGTTAGCAAAGCTTACCTATCCAACCATCTCTGGCATACACATCTCAGTCCCTCCCCTGCACCCTTACCAGCACACACTGCTTCACCATTACCTCTTTGCACTGAAGCCAGCCACTTTATAACACCCACTCCCCTCAGACTGCCCACTCTCACACCCTCCTAAATGGTAAAGAATCACCAAAATGTGTGGTTTGTGTGTGTGTTTGCTGTTATCCTTTCTCTCTCTACCTCTAACACTGTGTTTTCCTTGCCCTTTATCCTCTACGGCCGTACTCCTAGTATTCAGTCCTTCCCTCTTTCACCTTTCCTGTCTGTCCTGGAAGCTGTCACCAGGAAACCAGGTGTCCCTCTGTTAGTGCAGGTACACTGCATGCCACTCAGTCAGTAAGTCTGGCTTAATGTGATGCAATGCATGCAAGACTGTCAGTTGACCTGACCCAGAGATATCTTTTCAAATTTGGAGTCTAATCTAATGTTTGGGTGTAAGTAAACAAACCTAATCAAGTGTGTGTACTACAGGAGAGGAGGGCCCTTCTCAGATGGCCCTCGAGGACATGGCTATGTTCAGGACCCTTCCTACAGCAACTATTTTCTATCCCAGTGATGGTGTGTCAACTGAGAAGGCCGTGGAGCTGGCTGCAAACACAAAGGTACTTAAAACCTGAATACACTGCTCTGACTTCTCAACAGTATCTATGGCACACTTGACATTTATTTGGAAAAAAAAACAAAAACAAAATCCCCTGTGTGGTGATCTTGCTCATGTTTCTCTGCTTTAGGGTGTTTGCTACATCAGAACTAGCCGTCAAGAGCATCCCATCATCTATAACAGCAATGAAGATTTCCATGTTGGACAGGCTAAGGTGAGACACCCCTTTGAGTGCTGATTTTGCTGTTGCCAGGTCAGTAATAGACCAAAAATATCTAAATTTGGCCCCTGAAGACATTCTGTGGATGTAGTATTGCACTGTAGTATATTGATGCACAAAATCAATACAGCTGAATCACAATATGATTTTTGTTGCAATACCACAGTGCACTGTGTTACATAAGTGTTTAGGGATAGTTCCGTTTTAATAAACTGGAAGGGTAGTGCTACCTAAAGTGATGCACTTAAGTGAAATGACTCCTCTTATAGGCACAAAGTAAATAAATTGTTATAGTAATACATAAAGAAATAAAATAAAAAATAAAGAACTCAATCAGCCTCTCACAAATGGACACACCTTACCAAGCGCCATCAAAATATTTCCTTTCTCTTTTTCAGGTGGTGTACCAGAGCAAGGAGGACCAGGTGACTGTGGTGGCTGCTGGGGTGACCCTGCATGAGGCTCTGGCTGCAGCCGACCATCTAAAGAAAGGTACTGTAAAAGCTGATTTCTCATCCAAATACTGAGCTTGGCTGTAAGAGGAGATGGAGATGTGTGCCAGATCAAGCATGACCAATCCAAGAACTGACAAGTCAGGCAGATACTGTATGCTTATGTGTATGAAACATGCATCTGAGTTTATTTCTTCACAGGCTCAGTGTTTACCTGATTATCCTCAGAATGAAATTTGATCTAATCTACTTATTAGGGGTGGCACTTAATATCATACGTGTATTTAGAAATTTACCTTCCAAGACTGCTGTAGTAAAACTTAAATGTATTTATTGCATCCTCCAATAACCCCGCTTTAGTGCTGACATTAACATTGTATAGCAAAAGATTTTCTACCATGGTTTGGTGAACCCAGTGACTTTTCCCTGAGCATGTGTCCATTAGAATTAATTCTTCAGTGTTAAGCTGGCCTTGTTTGCTGCTTTTGCATGCATCTCCAATGCTTGTTTAACCTGCCTTTAGGTGGGAAAATATGGTATACCTTTGGGTTGATCCTCTTAAAGGTCAGCCCATTTACCCTATTTAATAATGTCCCACTGTGATTCTTTCCTTTAGCATGGAGTTATGACATTGATAACTGGCCGCAGCATTTACAAGGAACCGCTTGTTTTACAACTGATTTATCAAATCAATTGTTACAGTGGTTGCAAACATCCTGTCTGGAATGAATAAACACTGTATTCCTACACTGAATTAAATTATTGCTTTTCCAGAGAGAATCTCTATCAGGGTCATTGACCCCTTCACAATCAAACCACTGGATGTCAAAACCATCATCGACCACGCTCATGCCACTAGGGGACGTATCATCACCGTGGAAGACCACTACTATGAAGGTAGGTTTTTCCTGAAATATAGTCATATTGTAGAGCTCTCGTGCATCATACACCCACTAACAACATGGCAGCCATAGGCATCTCTGCATTATACATGCTTGCAGCTGGGGCCTTCTCATTGGCCCAGATGCCAGGGTGTATTGAGTTGGCATGATTCCACTGGCCCGATGGCAGATGTGCAGTGTGGTGGCATTTGCTCATTGGCTGATGAGAGGCAGAGTGTTCTGTGCCATCATTGCAGGCAAGGTATTGTGGTGCATTTTGTACACTGAGGAGGGAGAGAGTATAAGGGCCAGCGAGGCAGAGTGCTGTCAGATTTTCTTAGCTAAGCGTGTGCCCATGGGGCTCTCAGTGACCTAGATAACACAGACAGCCATGCCCAACCCTGCCTGTGCCTGTTAGGAGGGTGGGGGTGGATGATGGCATGGACTTGACTGGCCCAAAGATATGTGGCATTAGTAATCAGTCTGATTTTAAGCATCTCATTGTTTTACCTCTGCGACATACAAAGAGGGGGTTTCCTTTGGGGTATCCAAGTTGTTCAGCAGGCAAGGGAATATGTTATACACTCACATTGTGAGTGTATAACGGGGTGTAAGTCTGTCTTACTCAAATTTTCCATCTTCAACCTTTCTCTGTATGTGATGACATTAATAGCCTACACAGGGCTGTTCTTGCTACCTATGAGGAGCAATGAGATGCCACCTTTTGGGCGAATTTGTCTTCTATCTCCTTTTCACACTGTGTGCTATGACTTGCTGTTCCACAGGTGGCCTGGGGGAGGCAGTGTGCTCAGCAATGGCCATCGAGTCTGGGTTCAGTATGCACCATCTGGCTGTGTCCCACGTTCCCCGCAGTGGCAAACCGCACGAGCTGCTCAAGATCTATGGCATCGACCGTGACGCCATTGCCCAGGCCGTCCGCAAGATGCTAAGCAGCTCTACCAATGCCAAGTAACTTTCCCCTTGCCCCACCCACCTATCTAATCACACCCCCTCAGATCAAGAGAAACAGTATGCTCCAATTCACGTGACACCCAGCTCTTTAAATTCCTTCACTGTGAATGCCCTTGTGTGTTAACTGAAGTAATGTGATTTTGTGCTGTACATTTTGAAGTAAAGTTCCACATTTACCTTTCTTTCATGCATCCATCACATCACACACAAAAATAGACACACAGAGACCCTGCCTCCCAATCCCTGCATTGTCATGAGTCATTACAATGTCAAGTTCATTTATCCAATACAAATCCACCATACAAAACAGTACATTCTTACATGTTGTGACTCAACATTTGTGATGCTATTATGTGTTTTTGAAATGCTCTTTGATATGTTCAACCTCATTCAACTTACAACAATGTAGTCTATTTTAATACTTTTATATTGTTCTGATATAGAAAGGGTGGGGCGTATAGTAGCAAAGTAGGTGTCCTTATCATGACAACAGTCTCTGAATGAATCTAACTGAATTGATGTTTGTAGAGGTTAGTCTTGAAAAAAAAAAAGAAAAAAAAAAAAGATCAAACAAATGTAGGTCAGCCACAAAGAGCAGTCACGCTGAAGTCCACAATGCATTTGGTCAATGTTTCCCAAAACCACAGCACACATCATTAGACAACTTCAACACTGTCTATTTTTTTAAAGAATCTAAAGTACCATAAACCTATACATCTCAATATTCATTTGTGCCAGTTCAACATTTGGACTATTCCAGCAGTTTGACAACATAACCATTGTGTAGTCAGTGACATAATCTCTTGACGTAAGGGTAAGGCGGATGGGTACAGGTCCCGCTTGGTTGTGGCTATGAAGGTAGAGTTACATCTGAATTGTGAACCCAAGAACAAACACTTCCTTTGTTACTTGAAATTTTGTATGTACCTTACTTTCATGTAATAAAGCCCTCTGCATTTGAGTTTGACACTTTGTAGTTGTGTTTTTTTCTTCGTTTTCCACTTGTGTGTGTGTTGATGTGTCTGTGTTGAGAAACGTGTATGCTAGAGAACAACTGTAACTCTTTAATTGAAAGCGTCAGTAGTTGATACTGTACAAGAGCATAATGAATGAAGACAGTACAATTCTTAATGTTTCTGAAATCAAAGTATCTACATGACTTCTTTCATAATTCACAAGTTATTTCTCTGCATTTTTTCAGCTAAATAATAGATTTTATACTTTCTATATTACAAGATAATGCCCGGCAGAATGATTAAGATCTGATCATGAAGGTTTCCAACAGATGACCACGAAAATGCATCTGTTTCCATGGTTACATGTGGAGTACAGTTAAAATTCAAGTGTCTCCCTGAGGAAAGAATTGAGTTCAAAGTTGACTTCAACAAACACATCTCCGCCTTGTGACCTTGTGCTGAAGATATCGCAGATGTCACTGCCCATTAACTCAATCCTCTGTGGTTTCATGCTTGCTCTACCACCTGCGTCTCGGTCTCTTTCTCATCTCCCTGTCCAAAAAGAGACAAATAGCATCTTTACATGATTCTTTAATGTCTGCTACAAATACATTCAAAGATCCTGAAGTCAACCTCTGCTAAAGCTACTGAGGCTATGAGTCTGTACGGCTACAGAAATTTGTAAGGTGTGATTAAGATCTAGTGACATTTTTGTGAGCTACTTACCATAGAGAGCTGTATTTCCGCTGTGCTCCCCTAACAGCAAACACAATGATCCCACATCCATAAGACAGTGTGTAGACTGGAACAAAGCATAAAATTTAACCACACAAAAATATTTTCTCGAGGAATCTGTATATATCGCATAATGTATGTGTGCCTTTACCATGATATGAGCTGAGATTCAGGACAGCTACAAGGAGAGCGACACAAAATCCCCAGTACACATCTGTAGATAGGTGGAAGATGCTGTTAGTTTTTCAGAAGAACAGGTCTGTGTATGGGAACTGATTGTGTTAATTGTTGTATATTTTGAGGTCATTGGTTTGTTCTTTTGGAATGTCTACGGGGATTAAAGAGAGTGTGTGAGTGTGATTTAGTTAATTACCTCTTCTGTGATAGGGAGGGCCTTCACATCTCTTAGTGTGGGCTGGCAAATCTGAAAAGTCAGAACTGATATTGTTAATCTTTAAGATTATAGGTCAGACATTAAATAAATATATAAAAAGTGCAAAAAGGTAGCACATCCCAAATTGTCAAGTCAAGGAGGAGAAAATATTCACATTTCACCTGTTTATTGGCTAACATCACATTAGAGAACATTTCATTCGTCAGAACCCTCTGATGAAGTGTCTGTGCCGAAATATGTAAGTATTTTCTAATGCGATGTGAGCCAATAAACAGGTGAAACGTGAGGATTTTGTCCTCTTTGACTTGACAATTTGGGATGTACTACCTTTTCACACTTTTTGAGTATTGGGATTTGGGTTTAGCACTCCATAGATTAAAGTAACAAATTACTTCAGTTGAATAATACCTTTAAATATAAACATTTATTGTTAAAAGATAATGGTGTAGTTCAGCTTACCAAATACAATGCCCACCAACTCAAATATCAGAGAGAAAAACGCAGCGACGGCTGATGTAATTGCAAGTGCTGGGAATGTAACACAAATGTTATTCATGAACAATAGAAGAAATCTTACATTTTTCAAATATACCAACCAAACATATTTCAGAAATTTAAATTCTTCCAATTAATCAGCCTGTTGCTATTCATGCTGTATGAATGATCACTATGTCTACTTACAACGGTAGGGCCTATAGAGCGCGAGTCCACATCCCAGCCCAAAGGAGATTGCAAAAAAATGGAAAAATTTATCTGAAAATTTTTCAAGAGAACAGATTAGCACTTAGAAATACACTCTGAATAAAAAATGAATTTGTTTCAGGAAGGTTTGTGATGTTAACTTCCTGTTTTGATTAAAAGTAGGAAGTGCAACATACAGTGCTGATAAAAGTCATGAAGGCGTTGTCCATATCCCTGTAAAGAAATGTGATTTAGTATTACCAGGAACAGATAAGATAAATAATCTGACAGACGAGAGACAGAGAGAGTGAGAGAGTGAGAGAGAGAGAGACAGAGAGAGAGACAGAGAGACAGGGAGAGTGAGAAATGGAGGACCTGACAGATTACTACAGGTGGAAGACCCCACACCGTTTAAATTCAGTACACACCATATAGGTAAAGTAGTAGGCTATTGCTCCAGACGTGTGGTGACAGCAGGTGAATCAAACATCAAGCAAGCAGCACACAGATCCCCTGAGCCAGTCTTACCACTCCGACAAAGCTTTTTTCAGATGCAGCTGGGAATTCCCAGGAATGGCTCTTTCACTTTCACATACATGCAGACTGGTATTAACACATATATGTGTTTGAAACTCCCAACCTCACAATTGTATGACCGCCTTGAGGCTCATTCAGGGGCAATGTCAGTGCTGAGGGGCATTCTTGTCCACAGAGTGACTTACTTAAGTGGCAAAACATCATCTGAGGAAGTAAAATGAGAACTGATGTGGCTAACTGTATTTAAACCCTGTAACTCTACAGCTCAGAGTCCCTCTGACTTCAGACTGTCACCACTTACACTTCACCGCACAAAAGCCAATTTTCTCTCCTGTACCCCCTGCCACCTTCACATAGGCATACGTATGAACTTACACAGCAATCCTCCCTCATATTCCACTTTTATAGCAGATTTCATGCAGGATTTTTTTTAAATAGTTAACCAAATCTGATTGTTATGAGAACACATAGCAAGCAATATTTACTTTTAGCTTGATAATGAAGTTTAAATGTAATTGTTATGTTAAAATTTTATTTGATGGTAATAACTGATGCTAAAAATCCTGGGAAAACACTGCTGTGCTTCCTCTGAACTTCATAAATACCCACAGGAAAGTACAGATACTCTACAAAGTCAACTATATCTGTGGGTTCAGATGGGGGCAGGGGGTAGCTTAAATATTTCATCATACAAATAAATCAAGGAAAATGTGACTTTTGGTTCAGAATAATTCATTCACATGCAAAACATGTGCCCAAAGCCTCCTGGCTGTAACGTTAGTGTAAATAAGGAATGAGGGTCAGCAAGAAACAACCTTTTTCAGCTTCAGACCCACATTTGAGGTAATTTTGCCTCATGGACCCTAATGTGAAAACATATTTTTTTAGTTTGTGTTAAATATTTGTTGTTCAGATGTCATACATGCAAAATGGTTAGCCTAAAAACTTGGGCTTAATGTTAGAATAATTATTTTCTGTTTCATAACAATTTCTAGAGAATTAAATTATAGGAAAAATAAACAATTATTTTGCCCAGCCCCTAGGATCTTCTGGAAGCCCCTCAAGGATCCTTGGGGATCCCCGGACCCCACTTTGAAAACCACTGGTTTAAACAAACTATGAGATCACACTAATGAATACATCTTTGACTTGTAACAATTGTAACTCCCCTATTAAATCTCTAGGTGGCAGTGCTGTATCGATAGCCATTCACGGTTTCACTGGACACACTCAGTCCCAAGCAAAGCATTATGGTACTTGTAGTCAAAATGTCAGACAATGTACGTTAGCTTCAACGTAACCGCAAGACGCCAAAAACTACATTTCCACTCCCATTGGTTAGCATTCGAACCGCGTGCAGGGGCAGTTCATTCCAACCGTCGGTCTCAACTTTGGTTTCCTCTGTCGGCCCCATGAAGAGGCTACAGAAACTCTGTGACCGCCACTCTGAGCAGCTAACTGAGAATGCCAAAAGTGTCGTCTAGGCTAAACATTGTCGATGGGTAACAAAAAGACCAAGGGATCTTAACACAGAAAGTCACAACCATGCAGTTCAAACAAAGACGGCACTGATTTGCGGTGGTTGTTTCTGGACTTCTCCTCCCGGGGCTGGGTCCCGTTATCGTTGTGAGTCGGCGGACTGCAGGAAACATATATATCCATGGAGGACCAGGAATATCCCGAGGCGACGCTAGTGACAGAGGCCGGACCGCGGTGGCTCCAAGCCGAGGTGGAGCGTCTTTCTCGGGAGTTGCGCGAAACGACCCACGAAAAGATCCAAGCGGCTGAATATGGGCTGGCGGTGCTGGAGGAGAAACAACAGCTCAAGCAACGGTTCGACGAGCTGGAGACGGAGTACGAGGCGGTCCGGCAGGAGCTCGACCAGCTGAAGGAGGTAACTCGGGGTCACCATTACAAGTAAAAGCGACGAGACTCTAGAAAATTTACTTAAAAATCGACTTCACAGCTTAAAAAAACGCGGGTCTCTCATCGAGCAATATAGCTCGAGAATGGTAGCCAAATAAAGTAAACCTAACGATAAATGCTAACAGTCGTTTAGTGCGTTAACTTTTCAATTTGTAACCCGGTCTGTGTTTAATTAGCATTTTACAACTGTTTCCAAAGTCTTGCAGCCAGTCAGAACCGAGTTCAGTGACTCCAGCAACTGTCTTAAAAAACATCTATTAACTTGTGGAGTCACACATTTTCTTTCATTAAAGAGCGACCATAAATGGACGTTAGCCTATTATTTTTCCAATAACGGAAGACCTCAAACAAGCTCGTTCCTGAAAATAGAATTAGTGTGGAGTTAGCAGACTCAACAACTGAAAATGCCAAATCAAACTACTGAAAGTAGAGCAGCTGGCCTATCTGCATCCAAAATGTGGCACACACGTCACCATCAAACTTCAAGTTACAATATGATTCGTGTCATGTTAAAAAAAATAAATAAATAACAATTTACTGTTTTGAACACAATAAAATAGTGACTTAATGGTTTCTGGATTGTGAGCTAATTTTCACTTTGAAAATGCTGGAAAAACAAAAAAGTCATTGTTCACTTGTCCAGACTTGCTCCTGGTATGTAATGTGGAGGTTTGTCAGACGTCCGCTGCTCCAGTGTGTCTGTCAGCCAAACCTCCCTGACTATGTGGCTCAAAACTGGTGAGAATCCTGTGGTAGCTGGTGGTCTAGAAGTGTCTGGCTGAATATGAGCCTGCTTCAGCCTTGATTTGGCTTTAGTTCAAAAGTGTAACCCTGAGGAAAAATAAAACCTGCCTGGTATTTTCAAATGTAACTCTTATAAACTTTGATGCATGGAGCAGTGTTTCTTCCAACCTACTGCCTTAATTATTATTAGTCATTACAGTGTTTACATTTCTGCCAGTTAGTTTTCCTTCACTTCACACAAGTGCATCTTATATACTTTTTCCAAACAACATGGGATGCTTTCTGAACTGTGATGCATAAGTATGTACATTACACTGAAAGAGACATATAGGCTATGTCAGGGAGGCTTATTGGTGTTAGATAAGACTTGACATTTTAAAATAACATCAAATTAGATGATTAGATAACAAGATGAACATTAATGGCATAATGCTGCTGTCAAACCAAGCTCTTTTCACAAGTTATCAGTCTAAACCATTTTGGAGTGATTCAGTTCTCACCAGAGCATGCAATTGTATGCAGACCTCATGGCGGCTTTCTTACTGCGCATAGGCGTAGGACTGGATCTCACTGTTACAAGATTTATTTGTGTGATGGTGTGGTGCACCTAGACATCAGTGCAGACACTTAACACCCTAAGCTGATCAAATTTAAGACAGTTGCCACTTCTGTCAACCTCGAGTAGTGAAACACGATAGAATGAAAAACATGTCACATCAAGGACTAATACTCCACAACTTTACATCATCGTATGCTTTGAGTTGTCATAGCCAAAATCTATACCTGTCAGTGTCAGTGTCATTTGATATTGATCTGATGCTTGCGCTAAATGCGAGCTATATGATTGTCATATCATTTTCTCATCTTATCAGTGCCATATACAGGTGGGTTAATTCTCTCCCTGCACGTGCACCACAACCCTAATCCTTACATCAATCAGACCTCTACTTCTCTTTCTTTAAGTTGATGCTTGAGGATGAATGCCTCAGATTTGTCTTCACTGTCCTGCCACAGTAAGCAACATTCTTAGTTCATTACAGACAATGGAGACTGACAGTATGTGTCTGACAGACGGCCAGAAGGCGACAAGCACTAATACCATGCATACAGGTGGCTGGCATCAGGATCTGTCTCTTGACCTGCTGTGTATGCTCAAGCTGCTCAACACACTGAACTCACACAGAAGCTGTCCAGGTAGATGTCTCGCCCTTACTAATGTATAAATAAGGACATGTTTAGCTTAACACATGGCCATCAAGCTCATGGCGAGTGAACTCCTTCTTTCAGTTCCCGAATTACATGTCCGGTCAACAATAATAGCTCCTTTTGCCCTCACTGCATGAGTCTCATTGTTGCTTGTTCAATGACTTATTCTCAGTTGTATGTTGATTGTGGGTTTAGCAACTGTATGCTATTCATGGAACAAATCGTAATCCAACCTCTAACCGAGTCATTGTTTTACTCATTGGTTCCTCTCTAACAGCATAGCTTGCTCTGTGGGGATCTCATGATTCTGACTACCTCTGTTTCCTCTTCAGTGGAGTATATCATCAAGCAACACCACTGTACATTAGACTATCAGTCAGTCTACATCACGTCTGACTGCTGCTTGCTACACATACTGATTTGTTTGAACACAAAATGCCAAGGAAGAGAAAAAGTGGGGCCATGTGCCCTGGCTCTCTGGTGGGTTTTGAAGACTTCCACGGTTTTTCTTAGACAAGAGAGTAAGCGTGTTACATCACCAGTTTGGCAGAATGTCCTAGTGCAGGCTGGCTGAGTTCTCTGTAGGCCTAGGAGTCAGCTGTTTGGCAGAATCTGATATGAGTTTTTTTTACCCTATAAATCTGTCAGTATACTGACCTGTCACTTACACTGTCTGATAATGCTTGGCAACTTTAATTAGCATCTAGCCATTGACGTATTCAAGATGTTGGTGGTCCACATCAGTTGGTGCTTACTTATAAAAAATGACTCTGTTGCCTCCCTGCTGTGGAAAGAGATTAGTGCCAGTAGAGACTGCAGAGGTTGAGGTTGCTATGCTCATGTTAACTGTTGAATCCAAAAAAATTAACATGTTCAAGAGCTAAATTAAAAAATTATTCTCTTAGGCACGATTTGATATGTCGTTTAACGTAAATTCAGTCGGGGAGACTACCTGCACTATTTTTAGAATCATTCATTCACTGTCCCTGCATCTCATTAGCCTATCAGTGCCAGCCCTGTTCCTTTTAAGGCACTTGCTTCAAAGGCTTCCTCTCTAGGCTTGCATACTTGTCAGTTTATCATTCATAGATCCAATCAGAATTTCTGCCTCCCACTCACTTAGTTTTCTCTCTGTTTATATAGACTTCATTCATTCATGTCTGTGCTGCCAGTTCAGATCCTACTCGTTGTGCCCCCCTCCGCCTCCCTAACACCACCAAAGTAAAGAGTCCCCGGGAAGAATACGACCATTCTCAAGGGATCATCCTCTCCTCTTCTGAATGGCTCTTCCATCTGCAGGAGTCTACCCCAAAATCTTTTTTCAATAAATGTTATCTCACTCAGAAATTCTCATTTTATGTTCAAATTATTCTCTCCTGATTTGAAATAGAACAAGACAACACAACAGACAACACTTATGCCACATCACAATATTGCAATATCCAAATTCTTAGAAAACATTAACAGTCTATCACCCAGCCATACTTTTAACTGTAATTTCAAACTTGATTTCCCCTATGTAAATTTGCTTTTCTTAATTTCATATTCAGCTTCAGAAGACACCTATGGGCAAAAGGAAGTTTTGTTCCTTAAGTATTAACCTGAAGGCAGCCGGCCCAGTTGCCTCACTGTATAAGCATAGCAATTTAGGGTAAAATTTCTGGGGACACCTTTCCCCTTCGGTACAGTATTAACATCATAAAATGACACCACTAAAATGTACAAGTAGGACAGCTGAATAACTACATGGGAGTAAAGGCTCCTTTTGAACAGCATAAAGAACATGACTGACAAGCAGCCACATGTGTAGCATTTATGCAGTCAATGAATGACAGGCCTGTGGTGTTTTTAAATACTATGGAAACGAGAGGGGCAGCAGGGTTAAGACAGATACTGTAGTGTTCTTTTTGGCCAGTGATTTCACTGGCCAACCTCATGGTTCTTTGTACTAGTTTAGTTCACTGTGATAGCCATAAATCCTAAGATGTTTGTTCAGATGCTTGTTGTTTTTTTTCCTGTCTGCAGGCCTTTGGACAGGCTTACTCTACACACAGGAAGGTGGCAGCAGATGGGGAAAGCAGGGAAGAGTCACTGATCCTGGAGTCTGCCAGTAAGGAGGCTCTTTACCAGCAGAAGGTCTTGGAGCTGCAGAATGAGCTCAGACAGGCCAAAGCCTCCCTCACCAGCATACAGGCTGAGAATGACCGCCTGTCCTGCATTGCCTTGGAGATGCGAGAGGTAATCCTTGAAAATGGTAGAACAGATAATGTAAATTATTGAATGCGCTCCCTGTCCAATGCATTGCAATTTTCAAGTAAGGGGGTTAGGTGGAATTGAACTGAAACTGAAGGCACTGTCACACTTTGAGCACAAGTTTCTTGTCAGTGGTTGAATATATGATGTTTTTTTTGTTATGAGACCAAATAACTTGAAGTGAAAATGCATGTGTGCATTTGAATGGCTTGTTGCCCTTTAGAGCAGGAGTTCTTTCTCTTAAGGCCAAAACCT
Source organism: Myripristis murdjan (assembly GCF_902150065.1). Lineage (NCBI taxonomy): Eukaryota > Metazoa > Chordata > Actinopteri > Holocentriformes > Holocentridae > Myripristis > Myripristis murdjan. Next base: position 17,842,065 of record NC_043984.1, on the reverse strand, counting down.
GTTCATGCTATAATCCACATGTAGAGTCTATTTTTTGTGTTAACAACCACCACATATATTTTGTGGTGAAATAAAGTTGTCAAAAAGTAGTAGTTAGGTTGTCAGTGCGCTTATATCCATCACTGAAATGAATTCTATATTTGCCTTATATTTAGATGACAAATATTGTTTACCATTAAATATTATCAAATCCCTAAATTGTATTATTATGTCTTGGACATTACATGTCATATCAAATTCTAGTGAATCCCATGTTACCACACCACACCTAGTATGGGCAAAGAACATCATCAAACCCTTGACAGGCTACAAAACCATCATGATGGACTATGATCCTTATTGTTTTTAGTTAGCACATTGACATTTTTTGGTTTTAAAAATTTATCCATCTTGTCAGGTAGTTAACAACAAAGCTGCTACCGATCTCCAGCCATCGTTGTTTACACAGAACATAATGGCCTGTGGTGCTTTAGGGAGAGCTGATTGATGAGATGCCTGTATGCCTGTGTTGCATGATTTAAAAATGTCTATCGTTTGTTAGTGAGAAAAGACTGCATTGATGCAGCTTTCCCATGACCCTCCTGGCCCCCATACTGGGACCCACCAGTGGGACAGGATAGTTTGAAAATCACTGCTTTAGAGCAGTCTACCGAGTTTTTCAGTAAAAATGAGGAGAATTAAAAAGCTAGTAAAGCTGATGGAAGAGAAGTTGGAGGTCACTGGTTTACCAGTACTTGTAACAAGAGTTGGGAGACATTTGGTGTGTGTGCTTGTAGTGGGGGATGGTTAACTAGCAGGTTTGCAGTGTGCCCAGCAGGAAGAAAGATGATGTAATGGTCCACTGTGAGTGACACAAAAGATGTCCTCCACCAGGGTTCTCTGTAGCCTGAGCATGGTAAGTGGACCATGTTCTTTTTCCCTCATTACAGTTGCCTGCCAGGGTCCTCCCTCTGTGGTATGTGGATCATGCTGACATGCTGTTTTTCATTTTACTCCTAGTGACTATAGAAGTGCAAGGATCTTGTATGCACTGCCTTGTCATGTTGTCCTCAAAATCAGTGCAGCATGAAGATGATGAGATGAGTTTGTCTGGAATTCAGTCTCACACAGCCTGCCATAATATAAAAACGTTCTCTCCTGCCCTGATGTGTTTAGAGTTCAGAGCTGGCGGAGTTGCAGCGCAGTCAGCTGCGTGATGACATCCGAGAGTACAAAGTGCGTGAGACTCGCCTGCTGCAGGACTACAGTGAGCTGGAGGAGGAGAACATCTCCCTTCAGAAACAAGTCTCTGGGCTGAGACAGAGCCAGGTGAGATAAAGACGGGGTGACTTACAAGACAAAGTTGTGCACACTATTGCTGTTTTAAATTACACAGAAATTCAGTGCAAGTCTTGGCCCAGTTGCACAAGAAAGGTTTTGAATTGATATAAGCACATAAGATATGTAGCCTGCATGTCACTAACTAAACAAATGTTATTTTTAAAAACAGGCTGTTATAACTACTTGATTCAAGCAATTTATGTCAACCAGAATTAATTCAAATCAATGCAGGTGCAACTACTAAAGTGGCTGAGAGGAGTGCTCGCATGAAAGTGAATGTGAAGATTGAGCAGAGTTTCTACTTGCTCAACTCTACTCACATGCTCGGGTTAACCTCTTCATCAAACATCAATGAATGCTGCAGCATGTACATGTGTACTAAAATTAGTCCACCATTTAGTACACTCATCCCTGTAATTCCAAGCAACAATTCAATAACAACATTTGTTTAAAAAAACTGATATACCTAATGTGAAAGATACTCTCATTTACTTTAACATAACCTTTCAATGTGTATGTAAAAGACATTTTATCTTCTAGTAACTGGAGAATATTTTGGTAAGCTTTGTGATGCCTGGTCTTAATATAGGAACTACACTTGGCACCTCTTGGTGTATAAAAATGGGGATCTTTCTTGCCTGATTCTTGTCCTGTTGTGCAGGTGGAATTTGAGGGTCTGAAGCATGAGATCCGTCGTCTGGAGGAAGACTCGCAGTGCCTACACAGCCAGCTGGAGGAAGCCATGCGTCTGAGGGAGATCGCTGAGCGACAGCTGTCCGAGGCCTTAGAAACTATTAAAACAGAGCGTGAGCAGAAGGCTGCGCTACGCAAGGAGCTCTCCCACTATATGAACATTGGAGACTCTCTTTACCACAGCTCCTTTAACATATCCATTGACAACCTAAAAGTCCAAGAGGATCCCTCCACAGTCACTGAGCCTGACAACGATGATCTAATCCGCGGCTTCGAGAATGGCTTGGTGAAGACGGCTGAGAGTGATGAAGACAACAGAGTGTCGGTGAACAAGAGAGGGGGGGTCATCAAGCCAGCTCCCAGCCTGGTGGACGACCTGCTGAGTGAGCTCAACATCTCTGAGATCCAGAAACTTAAACAGCAGCTTGTACAGGTACGTGGTTCACCAAATGTTTCTAACCATTCAACACCATCACTTGATGAATTGCTGTAAGATATTAATAACATAAGTACTACTTAGTGAATAGTGCAGTCAGTGCACTCCAGACTGATATACATACTAGCACTAGCAGATCAGGGGCCCCATTTATAAACATTGCGTACGCACAAAACGGGGCCTGAAATTGGCCTACGCCACTTTCCACGCAAAGGTTGTGATTTATAAAAAAAAAACTTGACGGAAAAATGTGCGGTCCTCCACGTAAATTCTGAACCATCCGTAAGCCTACGCACATCTTGGAGACAAGGGGAATTTGGCAGCGCAGATGGTGAATTGAATCCAAACTGCATCATGATTCGTCTCACACATTTATTTACACTCCATATCAAACGTTAATTGTAAATCCACTTTATCACAAACATTCCAAACAGCAGTGATATTTGTGCTCGCGCTACTGAGCCATAACTATTGCATAAGGAACATGCATTAAAAAAAAAAAAAAAAACTATATTGTAACGAGTGTAACTGAATGTAACTGAATGAAATTAGTATCACTGGTTGACAAATTACACAAATGACATTAAACAATTGCAGCACAGTGCGTTCCCCTGTCACACTTTTGTCTTCAAATCATGCCAGGGTGGTGGATATCACAGATTGAAATGTAAATTGTGACAAGTTTTGATGCAAGCAGTCTAATTGCTGTAAACATATAAATACCGTGGTGACACTCGTGTGTAATTGCTGGCGTCTTAGTAAGTCAATAATAATAATAATAATAATAATAATAATAAAAACTTATTGTAGAAATTCATTCAAGCCTGACGTACTGATGCACTTTTCCGCTATAACCTGCAGCCTGCAGCCTGCCAGTAGCCACTGTCGCCATTGTCACCTGTCACCTGCAGGTTGCAGGTGACAGGCTACTGGCTCTTAACCCCCCTTTCCAAACCCCCAGAGCGCGTTTAAGAAGACAGCAATAAGGCTCAGTTTTTAACAAATTCTTTTAATGTGTTTGCTATCTCAGACAAAACGTCAGACACACATTAGACACACAGCGTCGGTCAGCACCCGGCCACTGGCAACCACACCATGCGCTCGGGGCGCACTCGTGCTGGGGACAGCCGGATCCTCGGCGCCTATGGCCCCCTCGCCCGGACTCTCCTCACTGGGTCTTATTTTAGCCTCCACCTTCAAATCCGACCTTTTTTTTTTTTTTTTTTGTTACAGCGGTAACAACGTGTTGCCACTCTCCACACTTCCTCTTATTTGTAACGCCACTACTGTGGCTGCCAAATAACATACACGTTCTCTTCTCCACCTCACCCACAAGCACCTCGATTTCCGTATCTGTAAAATTCCGTTTTTTCCGCCTTTCTCTCGCAGGTTGCCATCATTAACCGTAACACACCATTGGTCAGCTGGATCATTTACATATTCATCAACATTCATGAGGTGCTTTGCATTGGCCATTTATGGTTGAATGTGGCCGTGTAGTGGGCGGAGGATGAGATGCAATCTTGTCCGCAAACTTTCAGGTGGACTGTGATTTATAAAGGGAAATTGCTTGCAGGTGTGCGTACGCATGGTTTTATAAGTCTGGATTTTTTTGGGCGTACGCCATTTTCGGCTTTTGGGCGTACGTACACTTTTAGTATGGATCCTACGCAAAGTTTTATAAATGAGGCCCCAGGTCCTTTCAGCTCATACATGCAAAATGAAATACTCTTACCAACCAGTATGTAAATGAACCATATTAGATAAGCAATACCATAACATACTTAGTTATGGTCAGCAAGAATAAATTGTCTGATTTGTTTGCCCTGTAGTTGTCTTTCTGCACCCTGATCTCAAAGCTACAAATGACAGCCACGACTTTTAAAGTGACATTATGCTGCAGTCCTAAACATTGTCAGTTTTGTGTTTTTTAATATTTTGCATTAATTTTTCAGACATAAAATAATGCTATCCGTCTGCCTGTGACTTAACCTGGAAAGGAATAGAGGCCTAAAAGGAATAGAGAGACAAACAGTCCCATGGAAAGACACTGTTGAAGGGAGATTTTAATGCAGTGCTTCAAAAATACTCTGTTATCTTATAACCTAATCAGTGATTGCTGTTTGTTTGTATGCTGCCAGTAATCCAAAATTTAAGTCTATTTATTAAGCCATAAAAGCCAAAGCTAATAAAAACGATAACACAGTGCTGATGTGTTCTTTATTCACTGGTCAATGAATCTCAAGAGAATACATTAAGCTGTGGGAAGCATTTATTGACTGACCTTGTGTTCAGCCTGCAGGCAACATGAAGTCAATGGAATTCCATTCATTTCCCATAGAGATGATCGACCAGGGAAATGCCATGGTTAAATGTTTCAGTGTGATTGGTCATCAACAGCCAATCAGATTTGTTTGTCTTTTTTTCCCCTCTGATCTGATTTTGTTCCATGAACTAGTTCCAACTGACAACTTTAAAATTGAAAAGAAGTTGATTATAGCGTATTAAAGTTTCTCATTTCTCTATATCTTGTATTTGAAATATGGTTGCATGCCTTGTTGGTGTTGATGGCAATTTTTTTTTTTTTTTTTTTTTTTTGCATTTTACCCTGTTCATTTATGGTGAATCCTGCTCATTCATTGCTTGTTAGCACACAGTGTTAAGTATTATAAATAACATTTTGAAAGGAAACAACAAAGCAAGAACAATATATGGTTTCCCTGTTGTAATATTGTACCCTCACAAGACCACCACATTGCACTTTTGCACCATCCATTGTTGGTCAAATTATAGCAATCCATCAACGAAGTTACTTGTAGACTGACAACAGTCAAACCATTTTTACATTAATTAGTGCAATAACATGATACACCAGTTGATATTTTATGGTGATATTTACAGATTTAAATATACGGGACCTGTGCACTGACAATATTTAGTTTGTCTTGGCTGGCTAAGACTATAGTGAGGCAAAGGTTACTGCTCTCCAAGTGGCCAACAAAATAGTGTCATTGTTGATTTTGGTCATGGCCAAATGGTGTTAAATTGGTTAACTGAACCTCTTTGTTTCTATGTAAGGTGGAACGAGAGAAGGCAGCTCTGATCAGCTCTCTGCAGGAGTCCCAGAAGCAGCTGGAACAGGCCCATGGAACTCTGTCAGAGCAGCAGGAAACTGTCAGCAGGCTGACCGAGAACCTCAGTGCTATGAGAAAACTTCAAGCCACCAAGGAGCGCCAGTCTGCCCTCGACAGCGAGAAAGAGAGAGACAGCCGTGATGATGGGGAAGGAGACTATTACGAGCTGGACATTAATGGACCTGAGATCCTGCAGTGTAAATATACCGTGGCTGTGTCTGAAGCTGGGGAGCTGAGGCAGGAGCTGAAGACGCTGAGGACACAGTACGAGGAGTGTCGGACCCAGTATGAGGAGGAGCGAGTACGGCTGGAAAGTGACGTCCAAGAGTTGAGTGCAAAGTTGGCAACCCTAGAGAAGAGCAGCCGAGCAGACAAAGAGGAGGTGGCGCGGCTGGAGAAGGAGCTCCGTCTAGTGAGCGAAGCTGCAGGAGAGTCACTTGGCAGCCTCAACGTGGCCCAGGACGAACTAGTGGCTTTCAGTGAAGAGCTGGCCAATCTCTACAACCACGTGTGTATGTGCAACAATGAGACCCCTAACCGTGTCATGCTCGACTACTACAAGGAGGGCAAGGCCAGTGTAAGAGGGGTGCAAGAAAGAAAGGAAAATAACTCATCTCCCGTACTTCTCACCAATGGGCTGATCACTGAGACTGAACCTGGAAAGCCAGAGGCTGGCATTTCCACCGCTGCCCCAGCTCCAGTCCGAGAGCACCGTCCAGAGCCCATGAACATCTATAACCTGGTGGCCATCATCCGTGACCAGATCCGCCACCTGCAACAGGCAGTGGACCGCACCACAGAGCTGTCTCGCCAGAGGCTCGCCAGTCTGGAGCTGAGCACAGTGGCAGACAAAGACAAGGAGGCTTGCATGGAAGAGATTCTCAAACTGAAGTCCTTGCTCAGCACCAAAAGGGAGCAGATTGCAACTCTCAGAACTGTGCTCAAGGCCAACAAACAGGTCTTGTTTTTATTTCAGTCCTTGTTTTAGTTCTTTGATAAACAAAGATAAAAGAATGAGATAACTGACAGCACCAAAACATTAGCACTTTGAGTTCAACGTTTACCTACTGTAAGTGTAAGGCACTGTTAATCATACCAACCTGTGTCTCCTTCAGACAGCTGAGGTGGCTCTGGCCAACCTGAAGAGTAAGTATGACAATGAGAAGGCAGTGGTGACCGAGACAATGATGAAACTCCGCAATGAGCTCAAGGCCCTGAAAGAGGATGCAGCCACATTCTCCTCACTTCGAGCCATGTTTGCTACAAGGTATGATGGTACATAACCACTGATAGATCTTTTATCTTTTTGACAAGCATAACATACAGATTTTATGATATCAAACCAATTTAACATAACATACTTAATTATGATGCACAAATTCCCTTATCCCCTTTTCAACATATTTTTTAGTAATGCAAAAGACAAACAGAAGGAGGCTTTATGGCTAAAGCTCAAGTCTGCCCGAAAGATTTTCTGTGTGAGAGACAGAGAGCATTGTGGGAGCTGTCTGATGTAATACTAGAGCGAGGCAGAGACTGCTGGCAGGGTCCTCACCCTTGCATCTGGAAAATACGGGCTGCAGAATGGAGAAAACATGTGACAGCAGACGCAATACAAGGCTGTTTGCTCCACCTGCTGGAAAAAGTATGTAACTTTTGTTTCATCTGATTGACTTCATCTTTCCCTGTTTCTTGCTCCCTTTCTCCCCCCTCATCTCTCACTCTCTCTTAGATGTGATGAGTATGTGACCCAGCTAGACGACATGCAGAGACAGTTGACTGCTGCTGAAGATGAGAAGAAGACCCTGAACTCTCTGCTGCGAATGGCCATTCAGCAGAAGCTGGCCTTGACCCAGCGCCTGGAGGATCTGGAGTTTGACCATGAGCAGGCTCGCCGCAACAGTAGTGCAGCGGCAGCAGGCAAAGGCAAAATGAAGGGCAAAGGAGCCTCTGCAAGCCATCATGTAAGTCAGAGGCAAACTTGCAGAGCTGTCCCTGAGCCCCAAAGCACCAGGGAAGGCCTGGGGCTCCTCCGTACTGACAAATACAAGCTTTCCTGTGACTTTTGAAGACTTTCTTTTTCAAAAAAAAAAAAAAAAAAAAGATAGATAGATATATACAGTATATATTTCTGTCATTTGCATTCCTCAAACTCAGGCTTTGCACACACTCATCTTCTCTAACACCAACCTTTCTTATGTTTCTAACAAAGTCATTTTGTATTTAACACGATAGCTGGAATACAAGTGTTGTCACACAGTGGGGGCTTGTTGTTTGAAGAATTCAACTAGCCAGTTAGCCAAGCTAGTTGAATTGTGAGTCCAAATGTGGGGCTTTGTTCCACAAATGTTTCCTTTTGTCTGAGATCCTTTTGAAGTTTCAAACATACTGCCTACTTAAAGACTTGGATGTTAAATCTGACAAAGAAGTGATTTAGGAATACAGATTAAACTAAAGCACTAAAAGTTATATACAAAACAAGGGCTCTAATGCATCTGAGAAAGAGCAAAGGTATTAAGGGGTTGTGAAAATTCTCAGTTACCTAATAGCTGCATTCCCTTTTATTGGCATATATGCCACCAGCCTCCTTTTTTTCTCCAACCACATGGATTTATATATCCATATGTGTATACATTCTGTAGATTTAATTTGGGCATCAAGATGAAGATAAAAGAGAAACCTATAAAGACTAAAATTACTGTCACCAATTGCTCAGTTTGTCTTGAAAAGACTGTTCTCATAACCTGAGGTTGCACACTCCATATTCTAAATTAGTATTTTAAAGGTTTGCAGTATTTAAAGATGGCAAGTAAAAAGGTGGGTAAAGAGTTTAAATAGATAGATGGATAGATAGATAGATAGAAACTTTATTAATCCCCGCAGGGAAACGCATAACACAATAAAACTACATTAAAAACAGACTATAAAATGCAGTAAAATAAATAAAACACAATTAAGTATTTTATTGTATTTTATTTACTGTGTCCCTGATCACTCATAACTGAAACCTGCATGCTACCATAGCATACCTGAGTCCTCTGCTTCCTGCAGCCAACATCATCATGCACTAACTTTACTAACCTCATGGTGCTTCTCCCTAACTTCATCCCACTAACGCATTGTTGCATGAAAAGTGGACAAGTCCCTGAGAATTTAATATGTTCTCTCTTATCTCTCCATTTGCAGTAAATTGCGCAAGCCAAGTCCATATGGAGGTCCCTCAGAGTGTCTGTGACAGTTGCCTGTCACCTGCTACTGGTTTCTTCACATCACAGCTTAAAAACCTGTAACTGATAAAACAAACATAACTACAGGTACCTGTTGAGGCCATGGTTTCAGATTTCAAAGACACAATAATCTCCGGAATTTCTTATGGTTCAGCCCAACAGTGTGACTGCAGAAAGTATGACTCATGGTGTTGGCTACCCACTGTAATTCACTCAGTCTCCTGACAATGTGCACCATTAT